>NC_056750.1:447914815-447949815 GCF_019279795.1 Protopterus annectens | reverse complement strand
CCTATTTCACTTGGTACAAAGCTGTGGGACTTCAGAGTGGGCATAATCAAATAGTGGTGCTGTGAGTGGCAGAGTCACTGCAGAGAGTGACATGGGCTGCAGTAGGACTGTCATGATGAACTGATGTTCTCTTGTTTTTATTTTCAGGTTATTTCACAATATTTTTTTTTATTTCAGTTTTCAACAACTTGTAGGTGTCCATTTTTTATGTTTGGTATTTCATAACATGATGAACAATTACAAGTATACAGCATAGCTTGATAACTTTTGGCATGGCATTTGTTAGAAGGGAGGAATACATTCCCTCCACCATTTGAAAATATTTATTGATGGCACATAAGAACTGAGATTTAACGTTGCATATGAGTTGTAATACTATGTGGAGAGTTGCTTAAATAAGCTGAAAAGAAAAAAATACTGCATCCATGTATGTTGAAACAGCTTTGGAAGAGTTCAGAATCAGTGCAGATTCATTTTATTAGAAGACCCCCGGATGTGACTTTCTAATTTGTTAAAAAATACAGTTGGCTCTCAGTGTCTTATAGGACCACTTTTCTTCAAAGTATTCTAATTTCTAAGGTTCTAAAACATAGTCACTGTCCTCATTTATGAGGGATACTACCTTTATAAGACAAACCTTATGTACTCAGAAGTACACAGGACAACAATTTATCTCTAACGCCTTCCATTTAAAACTGCTATAGGTGAGACCACCTTCTCTAGACTGGAATCTGCTACCTGGAACCACCTACCTACAGATATCAACAATCTAGAAACCATTAAAAACTTCAAAGATGCACTTAAAGAGCATCTCTTTACTGAATCTATCTGTATATCAATATATGTGTATATACCTTAAGAAGCTATCTAAGGGCTTACACAAGTGTATAAATACTGAGCATGTGCAAGTCTGACTGCCATTTTGTAGTTAGCTATTGAGATGTAAACATGTATGTATGTAAGATCTGTCTGTTAACTAGTTCATTTGTATTTAAAGATGCTGCTATTCATCCTGATGTGTTTCTATGTATTAAAGAATCTAAATGGAACCCCAAGCCTTCTTGTCATATATATTAGAGACAAATGAGCAACATGGTGTCAGAAGAGACATATCCAAGGAGCATGAAGTTAGAAGTGGCTTGGCTAAAATGACTAGAGGCATTTGCTTAGACGTTTGTGGAATATAGATGAGTAGATCATTCCTAAAATGTGTAAACTTCAGGAAAACAGGTCAGAAATGAATTTTAAATATTAAAACTTGCTCAGCACTATTTCTTTTTTCATAAACTATGAAACGGGGCATACAGAGCATTCTAAATAATATCTGCATAAACTAATATGTATGATATTGATAAAAATATTTGAATTACTACAGAAAATGTTTGAAATAAATTATGGATCGCATAAAATAAGGGGAAATGACCGCATTTTTCAATACATGCTTTGCAAATCCATATTTTTCGCATTAAGCAAAGATATTTGAGCTATCAGAAGTGTATGAAGTGTTACGGTAAAGTTATTTCACAAAGTACAGGCATTACAAGGCATATTTTACAGAATACAGCCATTACAGAGCATATTTCACAAAGTAAAGATGATGCTTAGCCTACTTTCTCCCCCTCTCGATCTCACTTTCTGCTTCTAGGCTTCACCCTCTTTTCTCTTTACTACCTTGACTTTTAGTGCCCCATACCAGCTACTCACTTGCTTCACTATCTTTCCCTGTGTCCTGCTGCTCACTGATTGTCTCCACTCACTCTGTCTTTACTTGTGGCCCCGCTTCGCTCCCCACCCTACCCCCATATCCCACCCACCCCTGGAGGTCCTCGACTTATACCTCACCAGCCACTCCCCCTATTTCTCTCAACCAATCCCCAACCTTCTCACACCTTACCTCAGCTCCCTACATAGTTAACTCTGATCTGCATTCCACTTTTCAAACTCCACCCAACTCCAAAGACTATCTCTACTTCAAATTCCCTTTCCCACTCCTTACCTATTTTAACTCCTTCTCTGTCTTCCCACATCTTTACTACCCCTTTCCTCTTGCCCTGGCCATACTCTGTATTCCTATTCCATGCTACCTACCTTTTAACTATAACTTCACCATTTCCTGTTACTAGTCTCCTTTTTTCTCCCTTCAACTGAAAATCTTTCACTGTAACTCAGCTCATCCCTACTTACTCTTAATCTGACATTCTATCACAAGCTATATTCTCTAGCTTCTTACCTACCACTATGTCTCCTCTACTCAAATCCTTTTTCACATATATCACACTTTTCACCATTGCTATAACCACCCTAACCTTACCTTATTATGTCACCTTCTTTGAAAATATCTCCTTACATAAACACTATTTTCACCTCCAACAAACTTTATCAACCTCTTCTATCAACACACACTATCACAGCAACATAACCTGTTCCTCCACCTATCTACTACCAAAATTCCACAGAAAAACTCATATATCTTTTTACTTAAACAAAACATATCATTATAACTCAACTAAAAATTCCAAATTCCACTTAGATTCTCAGCATAATCTCCTCCTACATGGAGATATTCATCCTAACCCTGGTCCCAATACTAATTCTAACTACAATCTAAACAATATCACTTCTCCAACTCCATTGCCATGTACTAAAACAGCCAACTCCCTTCTAATTGCTCACCTGAATATTAGAAGTATAAATAACAAAACTCACCACCTTCATGCACTCTTGCACCTACACTCATTCGACATTCTATGTCTTACAGAAACCTGGCTAAAACCCTCTACTCCAGACCTTGAAATCACCCCACCAGGCTATAATATTCTTAGAAGTGACCGTATAAAGAAGAAAGGAGGAGGCGTTGCCATTATCTATAAATCTAATCTCAAAGTCACACCCTATAATGAACTTCCCTCACTAGACTCCAAAACCGAAATACTGTCTGTCAAACTTCAAATTAACAACAACAAATCAATATATCTAATCTGTATGTACATTCCCCCAGGAAATAATATCCATATTCTAGAAAACTTACTTAGTTCACTCTCTAATCAGCTACCCCAGGAAACTATTATCCTTGGGGACTTTAACATTGACTGGATAACCTGTTCATCCCAGCACCCTACTAGTCATATAAACCTCTATGGGTTCTCACAATTAATTACCTCTCCAACTAGAATCCATAAACCGAATAAAAAAGAAACTACTCTTGACTGGATCCTTACAAATAACCATACTAACATTTACACCCCAGGAACACTTCCCGATAATATTAGTGACCATATGCTCACTTATGTTAGTAGACAAAAATTGCATATCCCAATTACCCATAACATCAAGATATCCCGCTCTAATAAATCCTTCAACCCAGACAACTTTCTGACAGAATTGAAAGCATGTGACTGGTCCCCACTGACTAGCCTTGAACTAAATGAAGCAGTTTCCTACTTTAATACTCACTTTCTACATATCCTTAATGATCATGCTCCCATTCACTCTACTAGAATAAAATCTAAATCAGCACCTTGGCTCACTAAACAAACTAAGCAAAAAATGCACCTAAGGAATAAAATCTGGGCTAAATGGAGAGCTACTAAATGTATATCAGATCACCTACTCTTCAAACAGTTAAGAAATGCTACTAAAAAAGAGACTCTTAAAGACAAAAAGGAATATTATCTCCACCTTCAACAAACAAGTCAACACACCCCTCAAAAATTCTGGTCAGGTATTAACAAACTTCTTAAACCAGGACATTCTACTACTCCTACCCCATCTGGCTTTGACCTCGACAATTCCTCCCAAATCCCAGATTCCTTTAACAAGTATTTTACAGAAACCATTCAAACCCTAGCGAATTCATTACCAACATCTACTACTAGCTGCCCTAATACCTCCAAAGCCTCAACTGATACCTTTCACATTCAACCTGTTGCTACATCTCTTATTTATAAGCTTCTCAAAAAACTTAAACCGTGCACCCCATCTGCTGACCAACTTCCATCAGAATATCTACAAATTGCCGCTGAAGCCATAGACTATCCCATATCCATACTTATTAACAGAACTATCTCTGAAGGAAAAATTCCTTCCATATGGAAAATATCTCATATAATTCCTCTACACAAAGGGGGCTCCTCTACTGAACTCTCAAACTTTCGCCCTATTGCCTTACTCTCCCCATTAGCTAAAATTATGGAAAGATGTATACACAAACAACTTCTTAACTACCTTCTGCAAAACAATCTTCTAGCTAATTGTCAACATGGCTTTAGACCTTCTCATAGCACCACAACTGCCCTCCTTTCCTTCTCTGACGCTATAAATAATAATAGGAACAAAAATCTTTTCTCATCAGCACTATTCCTAGACCTGTCAAAAGCCTTTGATATGGTTAATCATAATATTCTCCTTGACAAGCTACATCACTATTCTCTTGGTTCACAAGCTCTTCAATGGTTTAGGAGTTATCTCCAAAACAGGCAACAAGCAGTGCTATGGGATAACAACCTTTCTTCCTTACTCCCAGTAAACATTGGGGTTCCACAAGGCTCAATCTTAGGTCCCCTTCTTTTTCTTTATTTATCAATGACCTGCACTTGAACATCCCCAAGCCATCTGTATTCAATATGCTGATGACTCAACTCTAATCTGCTACTAATAATGTTTCCTCCTCCAGTCCCTTACCCAAGCAGTCTTCCATAACGTAGAGATGGTTTATGGAACACTCCCTCCTTCTCAATGCCAAAAACAAAACTTCTTCTCTTTACTCCTACACACAAATCTCCAACTCCTTTCTTCACTATCTTCTCAAATAATGCAACCTGTATTAACCCAGATATGACCACTCGCCTGTTAGGTGTTACTATTGACAACCATCTTAATTTTGATGACCATATTAACAATACCATTAAATCAGTTAACAAAAAGATAGGTTCTCTACAGAATTAAACCCTTTCTTACCCCTGCAGCCAGAAAAACCTTGGCCCAGACCCATCTGATCTCTACCCTTTCTATGCCTCTGCTATATATACAAACTTATCTAAATCCAACCTTACCAAACTATCCACCTGTTACAATAGTATAACTAGATTCATTACTGCTAACCCCTTCAGAACTCATCACTGTCACAACCTCAAGCAACTAGACTGGTTAGAGCTAAATAACCACATACTCTATCAACAGCTACTTATCACTCATAAGGCTCTTTTCTACCCTGATGCTACCCCTAGCCTCAAAAAAATAATTTCACCATATAAAAACCTATCCACACTACGCTCTGCTAACAAACTCCTTGTGGCCTTAAATAAATCATATAATAAAGCTGGGGATGCATTATTCTCTAACTCTGTCAGGAAATTCTGGAATCAACTCCCTTATGAAATAACTAACCTTGACTCTACATCCCACTTCAAAAGACACATCAAAGAATATCTAAAATCCCGGTGGTTATGCCCTTGTGCTAACCCTGACTGAAATGATTTCATTATTTCCCAAGTTCCCCTCTCCCCTTACGGGTCCTCGAATAATAGGTTTAATTATTGACTGTTTTATCCTTGATACTGACTCTACCTTAGCATTCTAGTTTATTGTCACATATGTTTTTCTGACCTGTGTACTGCTTATCTATCTTTTATTTAATCTAACTTCAGAATATTCTATACCACCTATTTTACTTTTATCTGACTTTTTCTCTATTGTCATACTTTTGTCAGTGTTAGTTTTTCGTAAATTGCTATATAAGTCTACACTGGTACTTTTGTATTATGTTTATTTTGGTCTCATGTAATAATTGTATTACTTCGTGTATTTGGAGCTTTTCTCCCCGGGCCTCTACTGAAAACGGATATATGTCCAGTAAGACTAGCCCGGTCAACAAATGTAAAATAAAAAAATAAAAAAATAAAATAAAAGTAAAGTATTTCAAAGAGTTTATTTTGCATTTGATTTGAATGTTGTTACAAACTTACAAAACAGTTTGTTCATACATAATTACAAGGCCCATATTTTCAGTGTGGTTGTGTATGCTTTGTGGGCATGGCAGATGGATTTCGAAAATGCAGTGCACTTGTGTTTGACAATAATATTACTGAGAATTGAAGAGTATGACATTTTCATACAGGCTGAATTTTCTGATAAAGATGACCATACAAAGGCATTTACTCTACTTAATTTAGCTGAGCCAGAAGCCACAGAAAGGGAATGTTTATTTGTGTTTGCACCTGCTATCTATACAAGAGAGGGAGAAGACTGTCATATTGCACCAACATACCCAAGGGAGGACCCTGAGGGCTTAAAATGTAAATTTAGAGAAATGTGTAACCTCCAGACAAATGTTACAATTGAAAGGCATTTATTTTACAAAAGGGATCAAAAGCCTGGTGAAACCTTTGCTGTATATATAACTGACTGGAGAAATAAAGGTAAAACATGCAGATTTGGTGATTTAATGGATGAGTTGATAAAAGCTAGACTTGTGTGGCATAAAAGATGATGCTGTGAGAAAGATATTGCTTCTTGACAGTGATTTAACTTTGAATATGGCTGTGATAAACTGAGATGCTGCCAGCCCAGCTAGCTGGAATTTTGTAAATAATTATATGTCACTTGAAAATATGAATATGATTTATATAGAAATGTGACACTGCCAGCCCAGCTAGATAGAATTTTGTAAATAATTCTATGTCATTTGTGAATAGTAATATGATTTGTATGCTTGCCTTAAAAATGTAAGAAAACTATATGTTCTGTACTGATCTTCAAGATTGTAACCACAGTGCACCCTGCTGGAAAAGAGCAGAAATGTGTATAAACTCTATGTCACTGCAAATGTATGGATTAATAGTAGAAATTGGGACATACAGGGTTAAATTTCAAAACTCATAAGTTGACAAGTAAAGAGTTTTATGATGTGTTATAAAGTTAATCTCAGCTAAGAGACAGGATGACTAGGCTAGGGGCTTCTTTCTACTGTCTGAAAACAGAGGTAATTACAGGTTTCCAAGGTAATTGTTTTACGACTTTCAGTTTCAGGCAAGCTTCTAAGAGGATTGTCAGCTTCTGAGAGTTAAGTATTTTTAACAGAGACATGTTAAAAATTTAAGTTCCTGCTAGTCTGGGAAACTTAGGCAGAGGTGACAATAATGATGTAATCTGAGATGATTCAGCAGTAATGTGTATTATTAACTTAAGAACTATCTCAGAGAGAAAGTCAGTGCATTTTGTATTTTATTCTGGATCTGACAACATCACCAGCACTTTGCCTTGCTCTGTAAGTAAGTTATTTAGAAATGGTTTCTCTTAGAGATAGATAAGAATACAGCAAGATTAGTTAGATGTTTTCTGTTTTCATGTGAGACTGTCCTGCTGTGTTATTTTAAAGTATTCCCTGTGATTGTGAACTCTCTCTTGTCACTGTGCTGAGTTAATGCATATTGTCTTGTGCTTTTATTATATATTATTAAATATATTTAAACCTTTTGACTGAGGCTGTTTTGTGTAGAGTTATCGAAGCTCTTAAGAGTACTTGCATGTATTTGGTGACACTGTATACGACACTCTTAAATAACCTTAACTTTGGACACAGTTACCATTTGAATAATAGTAATATTGCACAGTAGAATTGGACACCCTTTGTTAAGGGCCTTTATAGCAGTTGATAAGGGTGGTTGTTGTCAGGTGGTCTGGGCAGAAAGGGTCATAGCTAGAGAACCTGTGCCAGCCTTCCTCAGAAGTGTCTGTGTGTTTGTATATAAATCAAATCTCAAAGCGTGTGTGTGTGTCTGTGTGTGTGTGTGTGTCAACTACTTGGGCAGGGACAAGAAGCACTGGTTGGACAGAGAGGGTGCTGGAGGTTTCGGCTTGATCACTTGGCTGAGATCTTAACCCTATAGCAGTGCCAGTGGGGAGTCTTACTGGAGATCTGGAGAGAGAGGGAGAAATCATCCCCAGACTGACTGTGATCTATGTGTACTCTTAAGGGAAATTGTACTTTACTGTGTGTGTACTTATCATCCTCCCAATGTGCACTTCCCTCACTGGTGTTAGCGGTGAGGATTGAGGCTCATTGATTACTGGGCCAGTGCACGAGCATCACAAAAGCCACTGAGATTTGTCAAATTTACAAGCTCAAAGAAAAGCATACACACATGCTTACAAAGAGAATAGCTGTAGAAAGTACAGCGATAAAGCTCATGTTGATAGTATACAGCATGTGGTTAAGAGAAACAGGCCCAAGCACATGGCAGCAACTGTAACCCCTGCAGCACTCACTGGTAAGTCACAGAACTTTCCATCACATTCCAGAGTTTGCACAGTCTCAATGAAGCATAAGAGTGAGTCAGCAAACTCAAAGTCTGGACCCCAACCTAGTTTCATTGCCAACTGTTGTAATTGTGGTGGAAGTCATGAATCTAAAAGGGAGAAATGTTTAGCTTTCAGTCAACAATGCTACAAACGTAATAAAAGGAATAATTTCAAAGGATTTTGAAAATCAAAAGGCCCACATTCTTTTATCAAAACGGAACATTTTAAGAAATGAGTTGATCAGTTAGGCAGTGGTAATTCTACTCTTTATGTTACTGATGTGTCAGTGCTTCATGAAACATTCAATGCAGTAGATTTAAGGGCAAAGAATTAAGTATTTTGTACTGTTCGGATAAATGGCAAACCCATAGAGCTCAAAGTTGATACAGGTTCCAATTGCAATGTTATGTCTGCAGAAACATTTGCTAGAGTATGTAAAGGTGTAAGGCTTGATTTGGCAAGGTGTGCAAAGCTTGTTGCTTATGGAGGTGAAGAAAGTCAAACCAAAGGCTCAGTAGTCCCTTCATGTTACTTTGCTGCTGGAAGAAGCTACGATTTATTTTATGATGTCAAGAGGCATGTCCAGTCATTATTAGGGCTCAGAGATAGTTTGAAAATGGGACTGCTTTCATTTAATAAGGAAGTCCATGTTAGCTTAAAAAAACACTACTGTAATTTTGCCCAGCACATTTTTTTCTACCTATGCTGATCTTTTTGAAGACAAACTAGGCAAACTTCCAGTTGTGTACTCCATGAAGTTAGACCCAGAGGTCAGTCCAGTTATCAGACTAGCACGTAAAGTTCCAATAACCATGCAGGACAGAGTCAAAGCCGAAATAGATAAAATGGTGCGATAAGGTGTGATTTGTCCAGTTGAAACTCCAACTGAATGGATATCTTTCATGATGGTAGCTCATAAGAAAAGCTCAGATGACATCAGAATATGTATTGATCCATGAGATCTGAACAAAGACCTCATCATCCAATGTGCACAGTCAAAGAAGTCGCAACCTTGATGCCAAATGGCACTATTTTTTCTGTCTTAGATACAAAGAGTTCATTTTGGCAAATTCAGCTTGACATAAAAACATTATTGCTCACTACTTTCGGTACTCTGTTTGGCGGGTACAGATTTTTGAGAATGCTATTTGGGAAAAATTCTGCAAGTGAATTCTTCCAGCGTGCAATGGAGCAAATTTATTTCTGGGTATCCTTGTGCTATCATATTAGACAACATACTAGTAGGAGGTTGTGATGAAGCTGAACATGACAGAAACCTCAGAAAAGTTCTAGAAAGGACACGTCACGTGAATCTGAAGCTCAATCCACACAAATGCAAATTCAGACTAGAAGTTACTTATGTTGGTCACTTATTTACAAGTACAGGCTTATGGCCAGACCCTTCAAAGCAAACAGCCTTTCTCGAGATGCCAGCTTCAGACAATGTTCAAACCCTGCAATGTTTTCTTGGCATGGTTACCTACCTAGACACATAAAGACGTATCCTGGTCTTGGTTAGAGCCACAACAAAGAGCATTTATGTCCTGAAACAGAGAATTGCTAGTCCACCAACTCTCAGATACTATGATGTTCACAAGTTAGTTACACTTTCCTGTGATGCTTCAAAATTTGGTCTTGGTGCAGTCATCCTACAAGAGGATCAACCTTTTCCTATGCACTGAGGACTCTTGCCCAAACTGAAAAGCAGTATGTCCAGACAGAGAAAGAGCTTTTGACAATTGTGTTTGCATGTTCGAAGTTCCATGATTATGTTTATGGTAGACCTATCCAGATCGTAACAGGCCACCAACCATTAGTCATAATCTTGAGAAAGCCTATGCATTCAGCTCCAGCCAGACTGCAACGTATGATGCTGAGATTGCAAAAGTACAATTTCAATCTTGTCTACAAGAAAGTCACACTTCTTTATCTTGGTGATACATTATCCAGATCACCCAGAAACACAACAGAACAGCACCTGAATGAGAACCTTGATTTTGAAGTTATGGAAGTGACGAAATTTTCTTCCACACGTCTTGATGAGCTGAGAGATCACACAGCTACATATCCAGTTTTACAGAAGCTTAACCACTTTATCAGTCAAGGATGGCCATCAAAGCAATCTAGTTTACCACAGGAAGTGCAACCTTATTTTCTATACAGAGATGAGATTTTGGCTGACAAACGTATCATAATGAAAGGTCTGAAAGCAATGGTTTCAAAGTCCTTGCAACTAGATTAAATTACTATCTTGCATCATGGTCACCCAGGAACTGAATCTACCAAAAGAAGGGAGAGAGAACTAGAACTATTATTTTGGCCTTGTACATCACAAGACATTGAGAGAGCACTTTCATCTTGTTCAGTGTGTAATAGTACAAAGTCTCATCAACAGAAGGAACCGCTTCAGCTTAACCAGATTCCTGAAGTACCTTGGTTGACAGTAGCCACAGACATCTTCGAGTGGAATGGTCATCATAGCGTTAGTTCATCATAGTGTTAGTAGACTCTTACTCCAATTGGTTCCAGACTGACTACTTTCTAACCTAGCATCCAGTGTAGTCATTACTGAGATGAAGCATCATTTTGCTGTTCATGGTAGTCTGTACAAAGTTATTTATGGCAATGGCACGCAGTGTACAAGCCAACAGTTCAAAAGATTTGCTGAAGAATTGGACTTTACTCATGTCACAAGTAGTCCTGAGTGCCCGCAGTCAAATGGTTTAGCAGAGTGTGCACTTCAAAGTGCAAAGCAGTTACCAGAGAAGTCAAAATGAGATAATAGTGATATTTTCTTGAATCTCAGAAATACTCCTTGTGATAAACATCTTGGTTCACCTGCTTAGAGACTTCTGTCAAGACATACCAGAACCACATTACCAATCAGTAGTCAATTGTTGGTTCCATGTGTCAAGAACAACAGATCAGTGAAAGCCAATCTGTTGAAGAAGCATTTAACGTAGACGTCCTACTACAATAAGACCAGCAAACCACTCAATCCATTATGAGAAGGAGAAGTGGTAAGGATGCAAACATCCAGAGGTTATGATCAGAGTTCTGTTGTGAAGACTATTGGTCCAGAGCTGAGAACGTATATTGTGGAATCAGAAGGAGCAGTTTTTAGGCAGATTTGGAAGCATTAGAGACCAGTGTCTAAGCCTATACCACAGCACATAGCCTGTGAGAAAGACTCTTTGTCTCAGCGTGAGTTATCCGGTGTTCCAATTCCAGAGGAAGTTCCAGAGGACATTCCTGTTCCTGTGATGAATCCAGAAGTTCCTGATATGAGTTGTGCACCATAGACTGTCCCTGTTGCTAAATTTGGTCCAAATTGTTATGTTACGAGATATGGTCGCATCTCCAAACTCTGTGACAGATATAAAGCAACTTGGACATGAACATTGTGTTTTGTTTCTAATGTACATAGTAATGCATGTCTAACTCTGATATTGTTTTGCATAAAGGGCAATCTTTATAAGAGGGAGGATGTAGATCAATATATGTGTATATTCCTTTAAGAAGCTATCTAAGGGCTTGCACAAGTGTATAAATACTGAGCATGTGCAAGTCTGACTGCCATTTTGTAGTTAGCTTTTGAGATGTAAACATGTATGTATGTAAGGTCTGTCTGTTAACTAGTTCATTTGTAGGTAAAGATGTTGCTATCCATCCTGATGTATTTCTACGTACTAAAGCATCTAAACGAAACCCCAAGCCTTCTTGTCATATGTGTTAGAGACGAACGAATGAAACTATCTGCAACTGTTACCATGACAGTGGTCAGGTAACTTACCATCGCATATCATAACTAATAGAAAACATTTAATAAACGTTTCTATTATAAGTATGGTTGCACTATATTTTATGTATAGCTTAGCTTACATTTTGTATATACTTTTTTTTTCCTCAATGCACTCAGACTGGATCTTTTAATCTTACCCCATCTGCATTCAATCTTAACATTATGTTCTGAATTTTGCTGTGTACTCCATTTGAATACAATGCCGTTGGCTGCAAGACTGTAATGTATCATCTGCTCTTTGAGCTCAGGTCATGGTCAAAAAGGGTCAACAGACCAGTCCACTTACCAGTGAACAAATAGTAAATAAGTAAACAAACTCTGCTCAAGACCATATCATAGAATGCATCCATTTCCATCAGCAGTACACCAAAATAACCAAGCAACTATGTTGCAGAAAATATTTAAAAAAATATTTAAGAAAATCCAAAGCTGTGTCTGCCTGCAAAGTGAGAGAACCACTCACATACAAAGGAAAAAAAAAAAACAGTAGCATATCTAAGCACTGCTTCACTACATTCCAAAGTGAACGTGTAAAGCTTTCCTATTAGCATGGGGCTGTAAATAGAAGTCATTACAAGGGATCTGAGAACACAGGTTGACAGCAACCTCTCTTTTGACCACCACATTGCCACTGTGGTCAGAAAGTCCTTCTATGTGGCACATCTCATTACTAAGGGCTTTTTATCCAGGAAGAAAGAGGTAATTGTCTCCCTCTGCTCTTCCCTCATTAGGCCAATCATCGAGTACAATGCCCCATTTGGCATGTACCTCCCTAGACACCTGCAACAACTGGAGAAGCCACAAAAGTACCTCACAAAGAAGATCCTAGGCCTTTAACACTTGTCCTATATGGACAGACTCAAAAAACTTCAACTATTCTCTGTCTCATATCGCCTACTTAGTGGCGATCTCTGCTCGACTTACAAAGCCATGTCTGACCCAGCTCTGTTAGAAATGCTACATCTAAAGAAATCTCAATCCCTTCACACCACATGCTCCAGAGACCTCAAACTCATTACCACAATCAACAGAATGTGCTCGACGGACAGGTTCATAACCCAGAGACTGCCCATGCTATGGAATAGACTTCCCATACATGTCAAATAGAGCACCTCATTGGCCCTCTTCAAGAGAAATTTTGATGAGTGGATGGGAAATATAAAATTCACTCCGGGGATCCCTCCAGTGGGTCTACTTGACACAGACACTGAGAATTAAGGTTGGGTGGCACGATGCCAGGGTAATCCTATGGGCTAGGCTTGTAAAGGCTCCAGGGTCATTAGCATAGTACACACCTATGAACCTATGAAACCATTTTCATTTCCTGAAGTGTTGTTACCCTTCCTCCAAGGTATTGTAACATGAGCAATCAGACTAAAAGCTGACTCAATGTAAACAATCACATGACCTATCAGATTAACCAAAACAAGCAAAGCAACAGAGAATCTTGACACTCCACCTTTAAGCTGCCCACCCCAATCTAAATTGAGCTTAATAAGCACCTCCCTTTCTACACTGCTGTTGATATCCTGAATGATTTATTTGCCTTTCCTTGTGCTTATATTGAAAAAGAGCATTTTGCCTCACATTGTCTGTTCTACTTGATCTGACTTCATTATCTAGTTAGCTGTTGGATAAAGTAGTATATTTTTACACTCTAGCAAATTATTATTTTTACATCAAAAGAGGTCAGTGGATTTTCCGTCTATTGCACTGGGAGGTAGTCTTGTCTGTTTAGGTTGGGGAAACACTTGAGATTTGTTAATGTAGTTTCATTGGCTGGAGGACTTATTAATCAACTTATCTTGTTCTTTAGTGCCTTTATGAATTCTGAACAAGTGAGTAGCTCTTGGCTCATTTAGTCAAAGCAAAGTACTTTTATTGAATAATCACACTTTTATAAGCTGTTTAAAGTACACTGCTGTATCTATATCTTTAAGTTTGTTTGTGATAACATGTCATACCGTTTAAGTTTGTTTGTGGTAGCATTTCAGTCCAGGCACTCCTTTAATGTGCTTTTACATTAGGAGGACTGGGATTATTCATCAAGTGGCAGTAGGTGTTTACCTGCTCTATCTGAGCTGGGAAATGCACAAAAGGGCTCTAAGTATTTTTTGCACTTCTCTGCCTTTGATTTGCACTATTCTGATACCTAGATAGCATAGACCTGATTCAGACCTGCTGAATCCAGCCTGTTATTGATACACTTGAGCACCAAACCAGCCAATTTACATTAACAAGGGCTCCCCTGTACACATCTGGCAGAAGAGTGTGGATCCAGCCTTGTCTGAACTGAGAAGTACTAGAGGAAGGTTTATTGTGAGCTCTCCTACTGGTAGATTAGCTTAAAAGTGTTTTAATTTTGCCTGTATTTAAGGCTTGCATTTGCATGTTGGAGCACACCGTGCAACAGAAGTTAGCAGTGCCCTGTATAGATGCAAACACCTTGAAACTCAATTTTTCCCTAGACACCTGTCAGTGGAACCCTTCCAAGCTTTCCTACTGCACTACAGGAACACTGAGCAGCATTGCCACACTTACCATCCATAGACTTTGTTAGTCCTAGCATATAAGCCGTCAAACTAGCCCATTCCCTTCCTTAATAGTATATACAATAAAAACCTGCTATAATGGATGGTCAAGTTTCCCATCATTTCACTGGCCAGCCTGCTTGACATGGGCATCCTGAGGCAATGTAGTAATTGCCTCATGTATACTGACAACCACTTAATCCTAAAATAAACAAATACTCTGTGTGAGAGTTGTAATTACACTATGAAACTGGAATCAATTCTCTCATGTAACAACAAACCAGACATCAAACAGGTTGTCAGCACACACACTTCACCTCTCAATAAGGTAACGACACAAACTCACATACATGGAGGTTCTCACTAGAAGCCTAAGAAAAGATCAGAGACCTCCCAAATGTAAACCACTTACACACACTGCTATGCAAATAGAAAGCACTACACATAACAAATACACCGGTGCCTCAGCAAACAAGCCCCTAAGGCAAAACACCTCAAAACCTAATGTCTTGGTCATAGGTGACTCCATAGTGACACACATAGATGTCCCCCTCACCAGGCTGGACAAGGAGAAGGACATGGTCAGCGGTTTGCCAGATGCCAGGATCCATCAAATCACACATGGACTCAAGTCACTCAACAAGTACCATTATGGCTCTGTTATAGTCCATGTTAGTGAATGACTTGAGACGTACCTTTCTGGATCATATGAAAAGAGAGTGACTGAACTTTTAGATTATGTGTCCCAGCCAGGTATGACTTTAGACCTAAGCAGCATTCTTCCTTCAGCCAGGATGATGCCACAAAATAAACACAAAATGATTGACTTCAACAATTGTCTTAGCTTGTGGAGTCAGTCCAGTGGGCTCCAGTATCTGTCAGCCTGGGAAAACACGGTTGACAGGCCACACTTGTTTGCCAGAGATGGTCTGCACCTGTCTCTTCTAGGCGTTTAGATACTTGTAAAGGCACTTGCCTCCCCCATAGTGTCTTTTCTAGGCAATGTCAAAACAACAACATTTCTGATGTAACAAAATCCACTCGAGACAAACTTAAGGTTCTGCTGCTTAATGCTAGGAGTTTAAACATGAAACTGCACTACTCCTTGAAAACACTCCTCACCTTGGAAGATGCAGATGTTTGTGCATACACTGAGATATGGTTCAAGGCCATGGAGAGCACCCCGACCGTGCAAGGCTACAATGCCTTCCACACATTCAGACCTCAAAATGAGAATGAAAGAACCAAAAAAGTGAAGTACACCTTGAGGCTGGTCAAACAGCACAACTCTCTCAAACTACTCCATGTCCAATTAACTATAGGCAAAATCTCCTACCACATCATTTCCATGAACCAAGAAAGGCACACCGCCTACCTGGACTTACTGGAGTCACTCGTCATACAGCCTGACACTGTAGTCATGGAAGATTTTAACTGTCCTTCCATCCAATGGGTGACACACATGAGCACAAACATGCTCGCCCAGAGGTTCTTGGATTTTGCCAATGCAAATGCTCTGGAACAGATAGCCTGTACCCCCACAAGGGGCTCAAATATCCTAGACATAGTACTCACCAACATGGGGGGGTCACTGCACTCTGTATGTGCGATGCCCTCTCTGGTAAGGCTGGACCATAAATCAGTCTCGTTCAAAGTAACTACTGAACCTGTCACCACCACAGGTGCAAAAAAAAAACTAAAAAACTATTCCAATTTATTTTATTTATTAATTTATCTTACATTTGTTTACCGGGAAAGTCCGACTGGATATATGTCCATTTTCAGTGGAGGCCCTGGGAGAAAAGCTCCAGAAAGCAGAGTATAAATACATTAGGAACAATAGAAACATTTAGAGATAAGTATAATATGCAGTTTTCAGTAGGGTGACAAACATGGATAAAACATAGTAGACAACATCAAAATCATGCGGCTTCAGTTTCAGACAATAATACACGGAGTTATGGGCGAAGTCCCTTCAAGAATTCGTACACTTAGACTATACGACTGAAATGCTTAGGGAGAGTTTGCAGGAACAGCAGGTGGTGATATGCCAATGGAGGTCAGGAAGTTTGCCCTGTAACTTCCAATGGACAGAGCCTAAGCCTTTTCACAAAATCAAATTATGTCCTCACATTTCAAACAAATGTTCATATCTCTGGAACCACAGGGTTTATGAAAGAAGTATGAATGGCAAACTCTTCAGCACAAGCAGTTTTTATAGTAGTGGTCTTTAAGTTCTAGGTCTTAGACCGAATTTTATAAGTTGCAGTAAACACAGTAAGTATTACATTTGTAATCTTTTGTAAACAACGTAGAATATCTCAGCAACTGCTCAAGTTACACACATACTGTCAGCAGAATTTTATTTATCTGGCTGAGAGCTTTCATATGAGCCTGAGGAGTTCTGTCTGTGTTACTTGGTTGTTGAGATATTTAGAAAAATGTGATTATATCTGTATAAATTGTCATAAAAACAATAGTTAATATTTATTTACCTGCACTAGACAGAGGGTCAAATATTAATGCAGTTGAGTTTGCTATTGTGCAAGCTTTAAGATGAAATATTTTAAAATCATGTACATGGCATGGTTTTGGAATTATTGATACAAATATGAACAAGCAATATTTGATGCCTAGAGGCGTCAGTAGGAGTTAACTGCAGATGCACTTGGAGGCTTCACTCAGATGTAATGAGGTAAGAGATGGTATAAAAAGTTTTATACCCCCCCACAATCACAGACAACAATGTCTGTTAAGCAGAGGTGTACACAAATGCCCTGTATAAACACTTAAGCAACTGTATAGACTCCACTGTACCCGACTAGATTAAAACCACGTCCTCCCAAAAAAACAAGCCACCCTGCTGGACCTCAAGTATAAACAGCTTATATAACAAAAAGGAAGAAATGGATGTCTAAGAACAAGAGGGAACTGACTCAGTAGAGGAAGTATTCCCTCCACAGCTTGAACAAGCAAATTAGAAATCATGTAAAGACCTCTAAAACTAATTATGAAGCTAAAATAGTATCCTTAGGTAAGGATAATCATAAGGCATTCTTTAACTATGTCTGAAATCTAAAAGGTAATGCCCAGCCACTCATAGTATACCGAAGGAAATTGCCAACCTGCTAGCTGACAGATTTGGTGCAAACTTCACCCCCTGTCCTCACCAGCCATACCCTAAAGCATACCTGACACCAGGCCTCTGCCTGGTATCTCTAGAGATCAGGTCAGATCTGCACTCTTCAAGGACAAAAACACGGCCACAATGGGACCAGATAACATCCCAGGTTGCTTATTAAGTAATCTAAAACAGGACTTAGCAGACCCACTTGGTGTTTTCTTTAACCATAGCCTGAGAACTGGCTTTGTTCCAGTAGGGTGGAGAACAGCAACAGTAATCCCCTTGCACAAAAGGGGCCATCAACCGACCTTAGGAACTATAGACCCATAAGTGTATCCGGCCTCATCTGCAAGGCCATAGAAAGAATCACTGTGGACCTTATCAACAAGGACTTAGGCAACCTTCAAACTCAAGACCCAACCCAGTTTGGCTTTGTTAAGGGTAGCTCATGCTTATTAAACCTAGTAGACTTCCTTGAGAAAGTCACCAAAGCCCTGGATGAAGGTAAGACAGTGCATACTACCTATCTTGACCTAGCTAAGGCTTTTGACACAATCCCCCACTCAGGTATCATTGAGAAACTCTCCCAGCTGGGGATTATGCAAGTGTCGTTGACTCTCTAGAATACCTTTCGAATGTTTGTGGATTAATCCTTACATCACTAGATGGGAAAGCCAATTGGCTCACTGACAGAACACAAAATGTCAAAGTTGGTTACTCCACTTCTACCAGCAGACCCTTCACCAGTGGTGTACCACAAGGATCTGTGCTGGGCCCTTTACTCTTTAGAATCTATTTCTCGGAAGTTCAGGCTAAAGTAGATTGCCTTTGGCTTACAAAGTTTCCTGATGATTGCAAATTGGGTGCACTGATCGAGTCCGCCAAAAATTGTTAGCATATTACAGGAGAGGCTAACACAGAGAAATGACTGGTGCCAAAGCCTTGGTCATAAACTAAATGAAAAAAAAGTACATTATTATTCCCCTTTGGCAAAGCATATTTCCCTTCTAATTACAATATTGACAGCATCCCCCTAAGTCCAAACTCAGTGGTTCAAGATCTGGGAACACAGGTAGACAGCAATCTGAACTTTGACCACCAAGTTTCCATATAGGTAAGGAAAGCTTTCTATGTTGCACATCTCATAAGTAAAGGCATCACATCCAGGTCTAAGGACATTATAATTCCACTATACTTGACCCTCATCAGACCATTAATAGAGTACAATGCTCCCTTCTGCATGTACCTCACTAGACACCTGCAACATCTGAAGAGACCACAGAGGTTTCTCACCAAGAAAATACAGGACCTCCAAACCATGACTTATGTAGATAGACTGAAAGCCCTGTCACTGTACTCCACCTCTACTGAAAAGTGGCTTGTACCTGGCCTACAGGGCAGTCTCTGGCCCTGCCCTGATGTATATGCTGCACATCCGCAAGTCAAATGGCAGAACAGTCACTCACTCTAGGAATCTTAACTTAGCATCTGACATTAAGAGAACCTACTGGTGAGAGTGAAATATCTTCCAGAGACTGCCGCTAATCTGGGATAAACTTCTAATTCATGTAAAGCAGAGCTCCTCACTGACCCTATTCAAGTGCAACCTGGACAAATGGATGGGAATCCGCAAATCCACCCTGGGTGACACCTATGTCTTTCATGGACAGGGGTAGTCAGTGTTCATCACAGACACGCTCTGCAAATTTCATCCATCTAATCAAGAACAATTGAGTCAACTCAGGATAGGCTTGTAAGGACTCTGTGGCCACTAGCCCTAGTAACCTCCTATGAACCTATAAAACAAACTTTGAACTCATTTAAATATTCTAGATGGAGCTCTCAGATTTCTACTTACAAGTGACTACTGATAAGACAAATATCTTTCTGGTTTAAAAACAAGGTTTACATGTCTTTTCTCCAGCACCAAAGACGGGTCTATATCATTTCGTCGAAACGGCAGAAGTTCGAACACCATATGTTCAAACTTCTAACCTCGAAGTGCAAACTCATCAAAGACTTAGAACAGCGATTTTTTTTCCTAACTCTAACTCACCTATCCCACCCTAACCCTAAAGTCTGTCACTATCGCACACCCACCTCACTCGCGCCCTAACCCTAACTCACCTAACCCATGCCCTAACCCTAAGGTCCACACAATCGCACACTTACCTGAACCCAAACCGTAACTTTCCACCACAGTGCTGAAAATCGCAAAGCCACAGAAATGGTCCACCAAATTCTTTCCCTGGGAAAGAATTCGGTGTTCTGCAGCTTCGCGATAATCAGTTTTCAAATTTCACAGTTCGAGCATATGGTGTTCGAACTGCTGAAGTTTCAACAAACTGATAGGAACCCCCAAAGACAGCTAAAAGAAAATGAATACTTCTTCCACAGCAAGAATATGGTCTTCCACTCATAGCTGCCACTTCAAAAAAAGAACCTCTCATCTTTACAAATTATGTTGCAGATTTATAAGCCTTTGCTCACTGTACCTCTCAGCCTCTATGCTCAAGAGCATGAGCCAAATTCAAACAATAATATTGGAGACAAAGGCCCAAAATGATGGACACTTTTTAAATAATTCACTAATGCAGGTTAATAGAGCAAAGGATTACGCATCAAAATGTATGTTCTCAAAAATAAGCAGTATGAAACTCTCATTTGTATTACTGGCTGACTGTAATCTTCAGTGATTTACCAGAAAATTATTTTTTCAGGTACAGGTTAAAAATGTGAGGCAAAATTGGGGACCACTTGCAAAAAATCAGGGGCATTTCATTGGCAGGCTCCTCTCTATGAGATGCACACTGGTCCACCCTTTCCAAAACAAAATGGCTGCAAGAACATCTTAGATCACCATTAAGTGCTCCCCTTGTTGGCAACCCCCTTCTCCTCTTTTAAGTCTATACAGGAGAAACCACCTGTACAGTCTCAGGATTTACCACCCATAAATATGTATTCTTCAAACTCACATAAATAAATGTCATACTATACATCACACTTTTTCAGGACTAACCTCAAAAATCTTTGGCAATCTTTTCCCAATAGTCCAAAATCTATTGTTTCCGTCACTATATTCCATCTTGAATTAAACAAAAAAACACCCCTAAAACTAACCCTGTGCAAATGCTTCCACAACAGTAGCATCTTGCAGATAGACCAAGTCCTCCTTATCCTCACGTTTTTCTCCAATGGCTTAATCTCTCAGTTGACCTACTAGCTCATCATTCTTAGCTTTTTCTTTATATAGTATTCCTTTCTCTGTTTCTTTTTATAGGTTCATAGGTTGGTACTAGGCTATCGGCCCTAGGGCCTATACAAGCCTAGCCATAACAATTCCCTGGCTGTTTCTTCCCACACTATTTACTTCCTTGGACCCCTGTCTAGCAGGGCAACTGACGAGATCCCTGGAGTGAATTTCCTTTCTCCCATACAATCATCAAGGTTCCTTTTGAAGAGGACGAAAGAGGCGCTCTGCTTGACATGTATGGGCAGTCTATTCCAGAGTCTGGGGAGTCTCTTGGTCAGGAACCTATCTCTCCGGCATGTGTTGTTCATTGTGATGACAAGGTTTAGATCCCTGGAGCATGTGGCTCTGAGGGATTGGGATTTATTTAAGTGTAGCATGTCCAACAGCTCTGGGTTTGACATGGCCTTGTATGTTAAGCAGAGATCTGAGTAGACGATATGTGACAGAGTATAGCTGGAGTTTTTTAAGGTGGTCAGCGCAGGGCATCTGCTTTAGGCCTGTGATTCTTTTAGTGAGGTATTTCTGTGGCCTTTCCAGTTGTTGCAAATGTCTTGAGAGGTACATACCAAATGGGGAGTTGTATTCTATAATGGGTCTAATGAGGGATGAGTACAGTGGGACCTTTCCTCCTTATTCATCTCCCCTGTACTAATCTTCCTCCCACCTTTTTTAAATTTTTGTAAATTTAATAAATATTACTAAGTTCATCTATCTCTATAGAATAAGCATCTGCATATGTATGATGCTATAGTATTTGACCTCTTCACAATTTCATATTATTCACTATTAACTTGTTTCATATTTTCTTTTGCAGCAATAGGCAATGTGTTCTCATTTTGTCATTGTGATTTACCTACTGTTTATTATGCTGATATCTTTACTTTACTTTACTGTTACATCTACTTTGCTTTCAGTTTGCATTGTACTTCTCGGCTAAACCTGAAAAAAGTCCATTTGGATTAGTGTGCTACCCCAGTTAATAAATATAAAACAAAATTAAATATTGTGAGAGGTAATGTGCTGGGAAAAAATTCTCAGTTAGAAAAACAAGGTAGCTTGAAGCTGAATTATTCACATAAGCTGTCTGAAATTTGCTAGAGACATTTCATTTTAGTTGAAACTTTTGTAGTAATTAAACAGATTCAGCATTCTGCTTTCATTAGAGTGAAGCCAGCCCATAGGAGGGCAGCATGATACACTAACTGTTGTGCAGAACTGTGATATATCTTTCTACAGAATGCACTTACTGTTATAAATGTAGAACCTGTTGCCATGGACAACATGAGAGGGGAGCACATGCCCCCTGTGAAAACGTGTGCTGCCCTGAGTGTTCCAACCTTGGAGAATACTAAAAATGCTTGACTCTGTGAATACTAAAACAAATGTTTGATGCGTTTGGCTGGGTGTGCGCATTTGTATGTGAGTGCACCATGCAAGTGTGATTGACTCTTTAGCATACCTTTTGAATGTCTTCTAGTCAAGAGATTAAGTAAGTTGGTGTCCATTGCTACATTTTAAGCAATCAGCAGGGTGAAGAAAGTAAATGTCTTTAAGAAAGTGATAGTTACTACATTTTAGTCCGTGTGTGTAATCCCCAGTTAGGTAAAACGTTTCTGGTTCCATGACTTGCTTAGTCACACAGATGGAGGTATTAAGTATCAAACCCTGTACCTTTGAGGCAGCTCATTAAGAGCCTGGAGCCTTAATCCTCTACACTAAACCTCCCTCAAATTATTTTCTTTTGAAATCAGTCATTACAGTTTCATATTGCCATCGTTCAGAAAATGGATGGCCCTGGAAAACCTGTTGTAGTTCTGTTAAATTTTTAAGTGAATCTGAGTTGTCTGGCACTTAACACCAAGATGGTAAAAAATTACTGCCTATAGTCAAAGATACAGGATTTGGGTGGCCACGGTGGTGCCGCGGTTAGCGTTGCCACCTCACAGCAAGAGTTTCTCCGGTTTGATTCTCGGCTGGGGTGCCTTCTGTGCGGAGTCTGCATGTCCTCCCTGTGGTCATGTGGGTTTCCTCTGGGTGCTCCAGTTTCCTCCCACATCCCAAAGACATGCAGTAGGTGGATTGGACCCTCTACATTGGCCCTAGGTGTGAGTGTGTGCATGTGTGTGCCTTCTGTGGAAGGTTGGGCGCCGGGCTGGCAACTCAACACTGTAAAACTCCACTACCAATCATGAGTGGACAGATGATCCGCTGTGGCGACCCGTAACTGGGAAAGCCAAAAGAAGAAGAAGTCAAAGGTACAGGATTTGAATCCTTCCACCTCCATTTGCTTCTGATGTGTCTGTAAGTCCCTCAAACAGTACTCCTGGGTCATCCCTGACAAGGGACTCTGTCTCCAGTGGGTTTACCTGGTTAACAAATAAATAGTATGTATACCCCAACCTCCATCATGTTTGGCTTTGTCCGGAACTCTAGGGCAAATAAACTGAGAATTATTTTGGTCTGTTCATTGCAAAATTTGTGTTTTTCTGGTAAATTATTGTGGATTATAGTTACTAAATAATGTCAAGCATATGTGTTTCAGACTGTGTCCTTCAGAAAATGCTTGCTAATGCAACTTTGTAACTATATAAGACAAAGATTTAAAATATGTTCCTGATTATTGGATCTTTATTTCTGATTCTTGAGCCAAGAGGTTGGGAGGACATGGGGGAGGGGGGTCAATGGAATGCACTGCATAGTTTGCACGGTAGTCAGCTGAAATGCATTTCAGGTCATTATTTGTGTATTAATTTTATCACAAGTAAACATCTGAATGTACACAGAAATTAGAATACTCATTACTTATATCTCTTCTGCATTCATACACTTTTCATCTAGTCGTTAATTAGTGCTTCACTATATGTTTTTCGACTATGAATCCTTGCATGTCTGTTTTGTTTAATGGATTACTAGGTGGCTTTCAATAAATGGGAGTTTGAAAGGAAGAGAAGTTTACTATAATGGATCCTATGTTTGTCCTGGGGGATTGACCACCTCTTCTTCCATCCTGGGAGAGAAGGTTTAAGTGCCCTACCCACTTCCTTACCCTATTTCCCATGTTCACTGCTTAAATTAGAGGACCCCCCCCCCACTTTGAACCACATCTCCCCTAAGGCACTTTCAACAATGAATGGCCTGCCACCCAGGATGGGCACACCCAGCCCTTCTGCTGCTCTGCTAGCCACCTGTGCCACTATTCAAACCAAGGTCAACTGGGCCCCAGTTAGGGCTTTATCCAGCTATGACACCAGGGTACCCTACCCATCTGTTCACATTGTGCAAGGTAGTGCATTATTCTGCATTTTTAAGACGTAAGGTTGCCTATGGCAGTAGTTTCTTTATTTCTTTTGTTTGTTGGTGTTATGGATGGTAGTATTCATGAAGTTGCAAGCTTGCTCTTACCTATATTGCTTGATGCTGACTGGAGTTAACTGTGCTTTTGGGTTGGAGGGGTTGCTTGGCTTGCCAGTCTAGGACCTTGGACTTTTGCAACTTCAGTTATTTTTACCAAGAGTCTATAATGGTTGAAGAGCTGTGTGCATAGTAAAACAAGTGTAAAGTAACATCTTAAGCATGCTCCCTAGTTGTTAGTAGATGTTACAAATTTTTCCAATTGTTTCCACCTGATGAGAGATAGTACAAAGTTCCATATTTTGAAGATGAGGCTGACTATGGCTGTAGTTTCTTTAATTACTTTGCGTGTTGATGGTCTGGATGTTATGGCAATGTCAAACCATACTAAACTATAAATGAAGAAGCATCAGCTACAGTTTCTTAAAGTCATCTGTCAAGACTTGTTCATAGCCAGTTATAACAACATTCAAAAACTCACACCTGTATAATTTAAAATCCCTTGCATCCAAAAATTATTCAAGTACTGGAATGGCTTATTGTGACCTGACATAACCTTTTGAGTGCTACCATACAGCTCGGTACAAATAAGCAGAAACCTGCATTTGAGCAGGTTTTTACTTGTTTGTACCGAGCTGAACTGAAGTGGTCTACCAGCCACAACTCTGAGCTGAGATACCAGATGACTAGAGGTTTCCAAGCTTCCAAATAACCATAAGTCGCCTGGTTTTTTTTTGTTTTTTTTTTTTGCATATTTATACTATTTACTGCACTTTTTATTGCCTGCCACCTACTTTTGTACTGTAAAACACAATTACCAACCAGTAGCAGAACTTGGGTCCACCAAAGAAATTGTAGAGCACAAAAATGTAAAACAGGATCCAAGGATGACCAAAGAACTCCAAACTAAATCCGTTTTTATTGTACAAATTGTAAAAGCATAAGCACTTTCGTAGCAAAGCTACTTCATCAGATGCTTAAAACAATTAAAAAATCAGTCCATTAAATACTCTAGCTGAAAAATCACATGACTAACTAACTTTCTTAAAGACCTATGCCTTAAAATACACTCATTAAAATAATATGCACACACATAAATGTGTAGCCTTCTGCAAATATAAACCATCTTAAATTACTCTATACAACATAAGTATATACATACATTTGTGTAAAACCATAAATATATAAAAAATATATAAATATATATACATAAATATGCACATATATACTAAAAAGTTATGTACAAAAAATATAAAAAATATATATAAAAAACACTATTATTGTGTATATTTATACAATGATGGTTCAAGACAAAAGCCAGACTATTTTCTATTTAACTTGGCTTTAAGTTTAGGTCTGAAAGGTACTCTGTCATTCAGCTCATGGCCATAATCTCCACATAACCTAACTATCCATTTGGCTTCTAATTGCTCACTTTGATTCCTGATATCAACTTTCCTGATATTCTCATATATACGTCCTGTTACCATAAACTTAAAGATATGAGATGTATCTGTATCCACAGTGTGTTTAGATAAACCACTAACTGTATCACCTTTACCTATATGGTAATAGTGTTCTTTAATTCTGTCTCTAAGCAATCTATCGGTCTTACCAATATAACATTTCATATGAACTGAGCAATAAGCCAAATAAACCACATGGGCACTGCTGCATGTCAAAAGACATTGAAACTATACACTTTATTCTGGTCAGGATGATTAAATTTACCTGTACTGTCAATGTATGTACAAACTTGACAATGTCTGCATGCAGCAGTGCTTTCTTGGCTCGAATTTGTGGGTACACTCCTAGGATAACATAAACTTCTCTTTAGGGACTTCATATTTTTATATACAAACCCTGGTCTAGTATCTACTATAGCTCTAATGTCATCATCTGTAGTCAGAATACCCCAGTGTTTCTCAATAATTTCTTTATATTGCTTAATGTCGCTTGAATAAAACAAGCACACTTTTAATTTATTTTTCTGTACCTGCAAATTATCAGTGTATTTCTCACCAAAATAAAGCCTAGAATGCATGTTTTCTTTATACAAGAAATTATTAAAATGGCAGGATGATATTTTTCTTTTATGGGAAGGCCCCATTTAAGTTTTATATGGGTTTATTTTCTATGTCAATAATATCACCTCATTTTTGAATTTTTCCCATCAAATTTCAGCTGAGTTTGTAGAATTTTTGGATGATAAAGTAATTTATGATACTAATGGCTATATTACAACTGAACTATATAGAAAGTCCTGCCATTGTAATGATTTCTTATATAAAGAAAGCATGTATCCACCACATGTGTTTAGAAGCCAAGTATATAGAGCCTCAAGGCTAAATGTTAAAGATTCAGAATTTGTTAGACAAGCTGATTCCTTGAAGGATGCCTTTGTCACCTGGGGCTACACACACAAAGATGTGCAAGATAGTATTGAAATAGTCTCTGGTTTAAGAACTTGTAAGGCTAGGCCTTACTTTGGTGAGAAATACACTGATAATTTGCAGGTACCGAAAAATAACAAATTAAAAGTGTGCTTGTTTTATTTGAGTGACATTAAGCAATATAAAGAAATTATTGAGAAACACTGGGGTATCCTGACTACAGATGATGACATTAGAGCTATAGTAGAAACTAGACCAGGGTTTGTATATAAAAATATGAAGTCCCTAAAGAGACGTTTATGTTATCCTAGGAGTGTACCCACAAATTCGAGCCAAGAAAGCACTGCTGCATGTAGACATTGTCAAGTTTGTAAATACATTGACAGTACAGGTAAATTTAATCATCCTGACCAGAATAAAGTGTATAGTTTCAATGTCTCTGCGACATGCAGCAGTGCCCATGTGGTTTATTTGGCTTATTGCTCAGTTTGTATGAAATTTTATATTGGTAAGACCGATAAATTGCTTAGAGACAGAATTAAAGAACACTATTACCATATAGGTAAAGGTGATACAGTTAGTGCTTTATCTAAACACACTGTGGATACAGATACATCCCATATCTTTAAGTTTATGGTAACAGGACGTATATATGAGAATATCAGGAAAGTTGATATCAGGAATCAAAGTAAGCAATTAGAAGCCAAATGGATAGTTAGGTTATGTGGAGATTATGGCCATGAGCTGAATGACAGAGTACCTTTCAGACCTAAACTTAAAGCCAGACCTTTAAATAGAAAATAGTGTGGCTTTTGTCTTGAACCATCATTGTATAAATATACACAATAATAGTGTTTTATATATATATTTTTTATATTTTTTGTACATAATTTTTTTAGTATATATGTACATATTTATGTATATATATTTATATATATATATTTTATATAGTTATGGTTTTGCAAAATGTATGTATATACTTATGTTGTATAGAGTAATTTAAGATGGTTTATATTTGTAGAAGGCTACACATTTATGTGTGTGCATATTGTTTAATGAGTGTATTTTAAGGCATAGGTCTTTAAGAAAGTTAATTAGTCATGCGATTTTTCAACTAGAGTATTTAATGGACTGATTGTTTAATTGTTTTATGCATCTGATGAAGAAGCTTTGCTACAAAAGTACTTATGCTTTTACAATTTGTACAATAAAAACAGATTTAGTTTGGAGTTCTTTGGTCGTCCTTGGATCCTGTTTTACATTTTTTGTGCTTTTATACTGTATTTATTTACTGTGTACTAAACTACACTGTTGTACTGTAGTCGTCTGCTTTACTGTGCCTGTTAAATCTAATTTTATTGCTGTTTTCACTGTTTACAAAGCTTTTTGTTAGTTTCACTGTTTAAGTATTTACTGGTATTTTTCATTGTTTTTAAGCTATCTGTTCTACTTGTTCTGGTTTTCCAATCAAGTAATGTTTAAATAACTGATCTGTTAACTATCCTTTAGAGCATCCTTTCTGATTTTCTGCTGTTTTAAACATTTTTTTAGTGTCTCACTGACATTTTTCAGGCCATCTTGGATTGGAAGGAACCTATCTGCATTTTTCTGAGAGAAGTGTGCTGACTGGGACCTGTCTGGTAAACGGATTGGTCTAGGGCTTGGAATAAGCATCCCGATCGGTCTTTTTGAATTTTTTAAAATCTTTTAAAAAATTTTTTTCAGGTTTTTAGCTTCTGGTATTTCGGCCCTGCATTTGAGCAGGTTTCTGTTTGTTTGCAAATTGTGCAGCACCTTGCACTGCCGCACAGTTGTGCTCAAAAGCCAGTCAGTTGAATTCAACAAATTTTCCCTAAAACCCAGGCAGAAATATCCATCCACTGAGCTCGTCTGTGATCAATTCTGAATAGCCGCCCCCTAGTGACAACAGTCATCAACCTTGCACTATGAACAGTTGGACTACCCTTGTCTCTCCTGCCAGCTTTGTTGACTTGGGTCTCTTGAGGCAGCATAGAAATTGCCTCATGTACACAGAGAACCCTCTACTAATAACACACTCTAGTACAGAGTGCGAGAGATTTATTTACACCAAGAATCTAGAATTCATGCTCTCTACTGAAACAGTAATACGGAGAAAGTTGTCAACTCACCCACCACTACATATGCTCATAGTACCACTACTCATGCACATAGTATGCACCAAACATGTAAATCCACATATGCAGAGGTTCTCTCACCAGAGATACAAGACTGCTAGAACTAATAGAGTTCCCACAGCATCAATGACACATAGCAACACTAGTGTCTCACCCACCAAGCCAGTAAGGCGCAACACTCAAAAAAACACATTTTCTTGTAAATGGAGAAACACAGATGTCCCTTTCACCAGGTTGGACAAGAAAAAAGTCATGGTCAGCTGCCTGTTGGGTGCCAAGATGCATCAGATCATGCATGCACTCAGGTTTTTCAGCAACACATACCATTATGATTCTATCATAGTTCATGTTGATAAGAATGACCTGAGACATACCTCACTGGACTATATGAAGAGAGACATAATTGAGCTCTCTGAGTATGTGTCCCAGACAGGTATGTCCCTAGTCTTAAGCAGCATACTACCCTCACCTAGAATGATGTCACAGTATAAAGAAAAAATGATTGATTTCAATAAATGGCTCAGTTTTTGGTGTCATTCAAAGGGGATCCAGTTCCTGTCAGCCTGGGAAGCCATCTCTAAGATTTTGGCTGCTGGAAAAGGCTCTTGTGACCCATAGTGTCTGTTTTAGGCAAGGTCTTGAAAACAATATCATCAATGTGAAAGCAACCAATCAGAACAAAATAAGGGTCATGCTGCTAAATGCTAGGAGCTTAAACCAAAAACTGCACTTCCTGGAAGCACTTCTATCATTAGAAGATGTAGATGTCTGTGCAGTCAGAGAAACTTGGTTCAAGGCATCAGAGAGTACCCTGGCCTTGCAAGGCTACAATGCCTTTCACATCTTTAGACCACAAAATGAACATGTGAAAACCAAAGGAGATGGTGTTTCAATCTATATTAGAGCTAACTTCACCTCCCATCCATGGAGTTGCTCTCTGTCCAGGCTATGGTGGGTAAAACTCCCATTCAAGTCAAAGCCAGTTATAAATCCCCCTCCATACATCACAATGCCTATGAAGGCTACTTGACCAAACTGGAGGCAATCCAAACTTTATTTAACACAATGGTTTTGGGGGATTTCAATTATCCCACCATCAGCTGGGAAACCTATGCTATCCCTAACTCGCTTGCACAAAATTTCATTGACTTTGTTAATTCAAATGCCCTGGAACAAATTGTCCATACCCTGACAAGGGGAACAAACATTCTGGATCTGGTCCCCACCAACATGTCAAACAGATGCACTGCTGCAACTGTCGGACCCTCATTAGTTAAAACTGACCAGAAATTAGTCACCTTCAAGCTGGCACTAACTCCAGAACTCACAAAAGGTGAAATAAGACTAAAAAACTTCACCAAGGCAAACTATACCCTCCTAGGTCAAGGTATAAATGCATTCCAAGCCCCACCCCAAGCTGGAAGTGGTTACTACGCCAAGGCATACACTAAAGCCCTGTACAATCACTTGCATAAGTGTATAAAGTTGGCTATACCAGAAAGAATCAAAGCTGGAGCCCCAAGTAAAAACTGGCTGCCATAGGTAACATCCAGAAAAAAAAGGCAAGACCCCAACAATGGAAGAGCACCCTCCTCCGCCTCAACAGGCAATTAAGACAACTTGTGAAATCCTCCAAGGGCTCCTTTGAGAGAATTTAGCAAGTACAGTCAAGGATAACCATAAGGCCTTGTACAACTACGTATGTAACCTAAAGGGTAGGACCCACGCATGTGCAGAACTAGTGGCCAATGGTATCACACACACTGACCCCACAGAGATAGCAAACCCGTTAGTGGATAGCTTTCATGAAAATATCACTCTCTTATCCCCTCCTAACATACAACAAACCTTCTCTCAAACTCCCCCTCACCCTACATATCTGAAGAGCAGGTCCTCAAAGCCTTGTCCAAAGCAAAAACACAGCCTCTATGGGACAAGACTACATCCCAGGCTGTCTTCTAAACAGGCTAAAACATGAACTATAATTACCACTAAGTACCCTTTTCAATCATAGCTTAACCACAGGCTTTGTTCCTGCAGAATGGAGAAAAGAACAGTTATTCCCCTCCACAAAGGTGGCCTAGCAACAGACCTGAGGAATTACATTTCCATAAGGCTGACTAACCTGATCTGTAACCTCATAAATAAAGACTTAGGTGACTTCCAAACCCTGGATCCTACCTAATTTGGCTTCGTGAAGGGCAGATCCTGCTTGTTAAATCTGGTGGATTTCTATGAAAATGTGGCCAAGGCCATTGACGAGGGCAAATCTGTGCACACAGCATACCTCGACCTGGCAAAGGCTTTTGACACTATCTCACATTCAGGCATTACTGATAAACTTAGCCAACTGAATGTAATCCCCTTTGCTGTAAGATGGTTTTCCATCTGGCTCACAGAATGGATCCACACTATCAAAGTGGGCAACTCCACATCAACCAGCAGACCTGTTATCAGTGGGGTGCCACAGGGATCAGTGCTGGGTCCCCTACTGTTTGGTACATACTTCTGAGAAGTTCAGGTCAAAACTAAGGGGTTGTGGCTGACCAAGTTTGCAGACGACTGCAAACTAGGTGCAATCATTGAATCCCCAGATGCTATCAATATACTCTAGGAGGATCTCACACAGACCAACGACTAGTATATTAGTCACGGTCTCAAACTGAATGCAAAGAAATGCATCATCATTCTGTTTAGCACAAACAATGTCCTCACACACTATCAAATCAACAACAATACCCTAAGTACCCATGATGTGGTAAGGGACCTGGGATCACAAGTTGACTGTCACCACCATGTGTCTACTGTAGTAAGGAAAGCTTTCAATGTAGCACACTTGATTAGTAAAGGCATCACCTCAAGAGCAAAAGAAGTTATAACCTCCCTATACTCATCACTTATCAGGCCCATAATTGAGCATAACACCCTGTTTGACATATACCGTACTAAGCACCTGCAGCAATAAGAGAGACTGTAGAGGTTTAACAAAGAAAATCAAGGGGCTCCAGTATGTTCCTTACACAGGCTGACTAAAGTCCCTGTCATTATACTCCGTATCATATAAACTTCTTAGGGGAGACTTATGCCTTGCCTACAGAGAAATCCAAGACCCAAACCTAATGAATTTGCTGCATATCCATAAATCAAACTGGACTAGGGCTACCCATTCCAGGGAACTCAATATCGCTTGCGCCGTAAATAAGACATGTTAGAGGGACAGATTTCTCTCTCGGAGACTGCCATGTCTTTGGAACAGGCTACCAGTTCATGTGAAACAGAGCACCTCTATGACACTGTTCAAGAAGAACCTGGATGAGTGGATGGGGCACCATGAATTCTTACCGGGGTTAGAGCCCACAACCCTCCTGGACATGGACAGCCATTGCTAAAAGCAATCTTGGGTATTGATTAGCATTGCTATGGTATTACATTGGGATGAAATGGCCAGGCTTAAAATGACATCTGGGTCGATAGCCTAGTAATCTCCGATGTTCTCAACTTTCCCTGTTTTTGCAGAATATCCCTGATTTTGCTTCAAATGTTTATCCCATCCCTCATAACATTTTTTGATTTTCTGGTAAATCAATCATGATTCCAGCGAGTCACTAATGGTAGTCATTACAGTTTTCACACTTCTTATTGTTCAAAAAATTCATATTTATCTAAAAAAAATTGATTATAATTTACAGACTACTGCACAACCCTAAACAAATCTCATCTTTTTTTCATCATTCAGCCTTACACTGCTAAGAGAACTCTATGCTCCACCGACAAATCATTATGCTCCATAACTTAATCTAACAATGCAAGATACTCGCAGTATTCACACTGCATTGACGAGAAGCAGAATACCATCATCCCACTCTACTTTAGAACAGTCGGCAACCTGAAAGGCTTTAAATGCCACATAAAGCTACACCTGAAATATAAATGGTTCTGCACCAGCACCACCCCTGGTAAAGCTGGTACTAATATAGCTACATGCATTTGTGCTATAACTCACTGCTACACAAAACATAATGTACTACTGTCACAAATATACCCTCCTTTATCATCTCATCTCCTTTATCTTTGCTGTGTTTCTGCTCCTCCTTCCATCCTTTGGGCTGCTCTAACTCTCTGTCTTATCTTCCTATGTCCTAGATTTTGAACAAATCTTTATAGCAACAAACCTTCCTACATAAACCTGACAATCTATGCATACTGATGATAGTGCACTGCATATAAATGTTCATATACAACTAAAGTGACTGTTATTTTAATCAAAACTGCAAATGATCTAACTGATGTCAAGAAGGTTTGAATGATGGAACTGAAGCTCATGAATGAAACTGACCATAAATGATGATAGAATGAAAATGATGTCCATAATGTTTGCATAACAGAACTTTTCTCCTCAGGCCCCCACTGATAAAGGACACTGCTCAGGTGGTCTTTCCAATAAATAAAAAGCCAATAAAAATAAAATAAACAAATTGTTCTATTAACTTTTTAAGCATATTAGAGTAATATTTATAAATTGTTCCTGATTGTATCTGCCATTATTTTTGGCTTTGTCCCGAATTCATGACCACATAGGTTGAGTTATATGGTATAACAGCAAAGCATTCAGATCTAAATTATTTGTATTGGAGTCATTTCAGCAAACCAGACTACATAGTTTATGTTGCTGTATTTGGTTTGTACAGTTTTTGTCCTTTCATAGTTTCATAGTTTAGTACTAGGCTATCTGCCCTGAGGCATTTGCAAGCCTAGCCCTAGAGATGTGGCTTTCACCACCCCATGTAGTGGTACTAAGGTGTATAGAATAAATTTAGAATACTGTGCCTTTGTTTAGTAGTGACACATTGAAGACCCCCTTACTTATTAAAATTAGTTTATCAGTGCTGTTTATCTTGCAGGGGGCTGTAAGTCTAACATGTGCTTGCAGTCTTAGTAGCTCAACAGGTAATACAGTTGCCTTTGATACAAAAGGTTGTGGGGTCATATTCTCACACCATGTACTTTGATTAATTTTCCAATACTGACATTGCAGTGCAGCATAAAGGGGCTGTTGCATTCCTGAGTATGCCATCCTTGCGATGAGACCTTAAAATGAGGCCCCATCTGCCAGCGTTGATGGCAGCTCAAGTGGATGTAAACGATTCCAAGACACTTATCAAAAAAGATATCCAAGAAAAAACAACAGGAGCTCAATGCCAAACACCACTTTAATGAGTAAAATCAAACATAGCAAAGCTTTTGCGTTACAAAACTCTTTTTCTGTGTAATTACACATCTTATTATCTTCTGTTTTTTGTGTGTGTGTTAGTTATCAAAAAGAGTAGGTGAATTTTCCAGGTATCCCGGTAAACTTTCCCCTAGTCAATACCCCCAAAGGTTTCCCCTGAAAAGTGGCCAGTGACCTAAAGGGACAAACCCAGTCAACAAAAAGTATAAATTAGTAAATTAGGGTTGCCACTGCACCTCAGTTATTTCAGTATACATTTGTACTCTGACTATTTTAATGCATCAGAATCATAAAGTGGCTATGATTATTATATCTTAATAGAGCTGGGGCTGTAAAATGACCTTGGGGGTTGTTTTTCCAGAATCCACTTCAGCCAGCCCCCCCCCCCCTTTAATGCAAGCCATACTAGACATAAAGCAATATATATATATATATATATATATATATATATATATATATATATATATATATACATACATATATAATTTTTTTTTTAATTTCCAAGTAAGCAGAATGGGAGTAGTGAGTATCATTGACATCTTGCACAGCTTCTGGAGTCTATATACATTTTCACTTTTTTTCCATTGAATTAATCTGATGTGTGTTCCCAGAGCAGCTCTTACCTCTTTAACAGTAGTTGTAAACAATCAACACAATAAACTAGCTGAACTGCATGTTTTAAGGCTTCCAGTGTTCAGCTCAAGAGCTGACAGCCCTTCTGTTGCATTCCTCCTTAGGTGCCAAAACTACCATTAATCTAGGAGAGGTTAACTGTTACTCTTGCTTCAGCTTCAAAGGGCTTTTTGCAAACATTCAAATTACTTTGCTGTTCCCCAGTCTCTGCAGTGGGAAGTTGTGTGTT
>NC_056750.1:447552315-447582315 GCF_019279795.1 Protopterus annectens | reverse complement strand
TACACAGAGCATGACACACATGTGTGGCAACACAGTACTGGACATTGTATAGGCATACCTGATACACATGTACACAACACACATGTTTGGCATACACACTACACCTTAGCCTGCTACACATGTCCAATTATGACACCTGCTGTATGGCCACCCTTCAGTATCCCACTTATCCTCTATGCAGCACACATAATATACCTGAGGGGTAGAGGCCTATCATGTTTTTGTGCAACAGTCTTGAACAAATAATAAATTCATGTTAGGCAATTCTCACTATTGGCCACTTTACAAACCCATGTAACAAGTGGCTGTGTAATTGTGGATGTAGTCATGTTACTGTACGTCAAGTACAGCATGCTAGCTGCCTGTCTGGCACACATTATTATTGTTGACTGACCACAAGAAGCATGTTGATCATGGCTCATGTTACTACACCAGATCCAGTTCCGCTGACCACAAAAGTACACATATCAGTCATTGCATAGCACCGTCATGTGTTTTGTGTGTGTGTGTGTGTGTGTGTGTGTGTGTGTGTGTGTGTGTGTGCAAATATATGTACCCACAGCTTGTAACACTTGCACAACATTGTTATGTCCTTGTACACATTGTGTCCCAGGGTGGAGACAATCACTGAACAACTACACACAAGCATCAAGTACACGTATACTGTTATTAACAAGGGCTGTCTACACTTGCACTGCATGTTCCTGTGCAACACATAATCTGCATGCTGACACGTGTGCAGTGATGTTTTTCCTTGTGATACTGTCACCCACCCTAAAACAGTATTGTGTATGTGTTGAATTGCAGGTGCGTCTGTGTTTGTATCTGCTGTACTGATGAGTGTGCCTGTGCACCTGTGTGCATGTGCGCCTGTGTGCATGTGTGCATGCATGTGTGCATGTGTGCCTGTGTGCCTGTGTGCATGTGTGCATGTGCGCCTGTGTGCATGTGCACCTGTATGCATGTGTGCATGTGCGCCTGTGTGCCTGTGTGCATGTGCGCATGTATGCATGTGCGCCTCTGTGCTAATATCATGTACACATTTGTAAACTGTGTTTCCTATCTTTCTCTCACAGGTTCTGATGTTGCTCTGGTGGAGTGCAGCAGGGAACCTGAAGCCACTGCTGGGGATAGTGATTATGATGATACATGTGTAATGGCACAGGGAGGTGTGACAGGGTCTGTCGTTGGTCAGCCAATTGACACTACTCAGCAGTCAACCCCATCAATGCACACAGTCATCCTGCCCATACATCCATTGTCACCAATGTCCTTAGCTGAGGGACAGCATACAGTGGGCATTGACCATGGTAGTGTGGTATCATTGGCACATGCATCCCCTCACAGCAGCCATGGCCAGATTCCTGACATGGTACCACACAGGCAGATGTCCAGGGGTTCTCGTGGGAGCATCCGTGGTCGTACTGCCCCTGTCAGACGTGCCCACAGAGTTCTTTCAACCTCAGCTATGTTCCGGGCTATAATGCAGGCACAGGCACATATGGAACAGTACACCAGACAGGGTCTGAGGGAGCTTAGAGCACATCGCACCACTATGAATGACACTATGTGTGACATTGCGTCTGCCATCCGTAACTTCAGCGAGGTCATTGATAGATGTTGGGGGGACACATTAGATCTCTTCCACAACTACATGTCCAGGAGCCAGCACAGTGCAGGACGACTGAGGCGTCAACGTGGACATATGCCAGCAACATTATCAGCTGGCAGTCATCGCGGACAACAAACCCGCAGCCGCTCCCATAGTGCCAGTACCAACCCCAGCAATGGGGTCTGTGCTGTCATTAGACTGTCCGAGAAGACCATGTGCACGTGGCTCTGGACAGTCCCAGCAGGGACATGTGTCCAGTCAACAACCCACTGCTTCTGATGACAGTACCTAGTCTGGCTTAGTCCTGATACTGTCCGTAGCACCCCTGCCAGGCACAGGTACCGTGTCCGTGGCCAGAGACAGTGATCTGTATGACCTGGCAGGTACAGTCTGTGGCTGTCCACAAACACCCGTATATGGCAGCCATGTGGTGGAACTGTGTGCATGCATACACACACACACATAATGCTAACACCTAGGGCTAACACATTGTACTGTTGTCCCTCACTAACACACACACACATACATGTCAATTGGATGTGTCAATGGCAGACTCTGGCAAACCAAGTACACACCCTGTGTATATGATGAAACTGTGTCACCTCCTGCCATCGGTAACATTGATGCAGGAATGGGGTAGCATGCTGCTGATGCACAGGGTGACTACATAGCACTGTAGTAATATTATCATGTTGTTAACAGTACAGTGTAATGATATTGTTGTGGGTATATTCGAGCATGCATGATGCATTACCTATGTTTGTCACTGCAGTTTTGTATACACCAGTGTTAATTCCCAAAGTGTACTGTCTGCACATGTGCCACATGGCTGTTGTGAGTACCTGTGCCTGCATGTGTTGGGGTGTGGACAGTACATGTGTGATGTTTGCAGCACTGAGTTGCAGGTGTACATTTGTGAACATGGTTAGCATGGAACATGACATGGTTTGACAGTATGCTATGGGTGATACGGTTTCCAAATGTCAATGGTCTGCATTCTGGTAGTATACACAGCTTACATAGCCTGACATTCAGTGGTCATTACATGGTGTCTCCTCAACTGATACACAGATGTAGGAACCTGGTGTCAGTGATATCCCTGCAGTACTACACTATACCAGTAGCCATTCTTACTGAGCCCCACACATCCCTGGGAACAATACTCTTTGGCATATAGCAGTCTCACGTACATGCCAACACACTACGGATATGTCCATCCACAACTGCAAATACATACAGTGGCCTACAATGCATTCTACACATGACACACCTAACCACCACAAGGGTATCATACGGACAGATACCTGTTGTCCAAGCCATGCTGTATTGCTGTAACACAACTGTGGCATTGGAATCGGCATGTAGTTAACATAGTATTCCAACAGCACCATGTAGGTGGTAGCACCCATCATGTAGAACGGGTAATGGTGTGTACATGTGGACAAGTGTTATCTTGTCTTTCCTGTGATATTCACATTTCCAAAGGTATTCTGCAGTCCCTCGGTGTATCACCTAAGCAAGAAGGTGTCTGTATGCATATCGGCAACAGTTGCCATACACCTACACTGGGTGTCCATCACTCACAGACTTTGCTGTGTTTTAACATGTCTGACATATACTCCAGACATGAACCCTCACCCACATTAATCTATCAAAGCTTTCATGGGTGTGTGTCACATAGTTGGCCTAGGACACAGATCACTGCAGTCGCCTGCATTGTCACCAACATACATGTATGGCCTAATGTCTGGTAAGCTGTGGCACGTGCTGGCAAAGTTAACAACTGTATTCATATGGGGCAGGCTTCACACATAGGAACTATTAAAGGTCACAGTTACATATCTGTATGTGGCACACACATACCTGATGTGTGCATTGAAATTACTGTTATAATAATATGTCATACAATAACAAAAGCAAAACACACAACACATTGACAAACTGTGTGACAAACGCACACATGGCATTTGTAGGATTCAAACCCCTACCTATGTTATGATACTTGAGAGAGACGAATTAGCACAGCACGCTATTCACATTACTGGATGATTTCCCTTCTCCTGCTGTATTTACAGGGTGCTGACATCATCAGTCTTTCCAAAGAAGAATGTACATCTTTAACTGTCCCTCAGTATGGGGGATAACAATATCTGTGCATTAACAGACGCCTAGTTCAGGGTCACATATACACACTGGCACTGCCAGGTTATGTTCTATAGCATGCTTCGTGACCACAGGACTTGTAACACACGACACAAGTAAGGGGTGTATCCATAGACATCACAGATACACACCTCTGGGCTGGTACCACTGCACTAAGCATGACAGGCCATACATATACAACTACCATAGTGCAAAACTGCCTTTTGGTTTGGTGTGTAGTTCAGACCACCTACCCATACCCAGTAACCACACTTGGCTTTTCTGGGAACAGTGTAGGATATGCAGGTCTTCACACACACCATTATAGTGGTTGACTTCAAGTACACAAATATTGACTGGGGATACTACTCAGGCCCTCAACAACATCACCCTACAGCCACTACAATTTATGAATCCATGTGCTATGGCACAACCAGTCACCACACCCACAAGGGGGAATACATATTGGACCTGATCATCACCAACATGGGGACTCTATGTTCCACACCAGAGGTAGAACCGTCATTGTTAAGATCAGACCATAAACAATTTTCCCTGGACATCCATATATCGTCCCCACCCCCAGCCAAGGAAATCACTGTAAAGAATTTCTCAAAAGCAGACTTTGCACTTGTGAAGACTGGGGTGGAATACTTCAAAGGCCCCATGCTGGAGGATAATACAGCCTAATCTGCAGAATCCTTTACAAATGCATTGTATGAGCACCTGCAGGTATGCCTTGATCATGCTATCCCAAATAAAACCATGACTCCTCCTAAACAGAAGACCTGTCTGGTTGACCCCAGCCATATATAAGCTGTACAACAGAAAGAGGAAGCTACTACATAACAGAGCAATATCCCACAGACCCACATAGATCATAACCTCTCCTTTGCTAATCACATTGACAGAGTCATTGCAAAGACCTTTATATAGCCCTCCTTATCACATGGGTGTTTGCATGTAGATCATGGGAGGTCATTGTGGCCCTCTACTAGTCACTCATCAGGCCCATGTTTGACTACAATGCCCCTTTTGGGGTGTACCTTACCCAAAACCTGTGGCAACTACAGTGAACACGACAGTACCTCCCCAAGAGGATCATGGGCTACACACAGATTTCCTATGCAGCTCAACTAAAGGATCTCCAGCTCTACTCAGTTGCTTAATGCCTACTCAGAGGTGATCTATGCCTGACGTACGCAGCCATTTCAAACCCAGAAGTAATGGACATGCTCCACCTCATAACATCCAAGACCCTTAGAGCTACACACTCCAGGAACTTAAACCTCAGCACAAAAATAAATAGGACATGCTGCAGGGACAGATTCATTACCCAGAGGCTCCCCTCACTCTGGAATTGAATCCCAATTAAAGTTAGACATAGCCCCTCGCCAACCCTCTTCCAGCGAAATACAGCCGCATGGATGGGAAATTGCAAATTCACCCCTGGGATCTCCACTGTGTCCCTGCTTGACAGAGGCACAGCAAACTAGCCTTAATGGGTACCTTCTGTGACCTACTTTACAGAGGCACAGTAGGCTACTCTACTGGGGAGGTGGACACCAAATACACTCTGCCTAGGCTTATGAATTCCTTAGGGCAGACAGCCTAGTATTGACCTCTGCACCTATGTTTATGTTCGGGATGCACAATATTTGTTGCTGCTACTGTTTGCAGGTCTTTATTGCCATAGCTTTCCCAGTTTCTATGAACAACTTGTGTATCTGCGTAACATGTTTGATCATGACAGGGTTCCAGTATATTAATATATGTGTCTGTTGTCATTTAACTGTGTGCACAGGGCGGATTGCTGGATCGTGGGAGGTTCCTGGCGTAACACATAAACTGCCAGATATGTGTGACTGACTGCTATACTCAGACATGGCCTAAGTGTGCAAGCAGGCCCAGTTCAGGCTTTCCATGGTTTGTTGCCTGACATATGTCTCATTTATCCAAGTGTGTGAGCATGCCCAGTGTGACCTTTCCATATGTTGTGATCTGGAGTCCACTACATTTTTGGTTGTGTGTGAACATGACCAATATTGACATTTATACTGTGTGTGTTGGAAGTCATGTTGTGTTCTTACTGCCAGACTCCTTTGTGTCATAACTCAACAGGGATTATGCTGTGCCTGCAGGGTTTCCATGTGACAGTTTGCAAAGACTTGGCAACATTCTCTCATACTGGCTGAACACTGCAATACTGTCATGGTGTAGTGGTTCAGTACTTTCACTATGGTGCACAGTATCATGGGTTTGAGTCCCATCACTGCTTTAAATGTTCATACTGAGCAGACCAGACTGGTTAAGGGCCAGTTGGGCAACTATGAGCATGTTGCATTTTGTTCAGCTATGGCCTACTTAAACCAGGCTTGTCCGACATTGCTGTGTATTCACCAACTTGGGTGGACATTGCCAAACATTACTCCACATTGACCACAGTTGTACTAGTTGGTGTGTGTGATTCTGTTCATAGGTTCATACTAGGCTATCTGCCCTAGGGCATTTATAATCCTAGCCAGAGTGTGTTTGGCTTTCAACACACATTTTAAGTGGAGTTTGCCATGACATTTTTCAAGGTTAGTATACTGTGCTTCTGTCTAACAGTGACATAGAAGTGATACCCAGGGTAAACCTACAATCTCCCATCCACTCATCAAGATTCCTATTGAAGAGAGTCAATGAGGGACTCTGGCTAACCTGGAGTGGGGGTTTACTCAAGACTGGGGGGAGCCTCTGGGTTATGAATCTGTCACTCCAGCATGTCCTATTTATTTCAGTCCTGAGGTTCAGGTCTCTTGAGCATGGAGCTTGATGGGATTCTGATTTTCTGAGGTGCAGCATGTCCATTGATTCCAGGTTGGGTATGGCTTTATACATCCGACACAGATTGCCTCTGGGCAGGCGGTATGCCACTAAGTGGAGCTGCAGTTTCTTTAACCGGGCAGCGAATGACATGTGTTTGAGCCCTTTGATCCTCCTGGTGAAGTACTTTTGTGGTCTTTCCAGCTGCTGCAGGTGTCTGATAAGGTACATCCCACAAGGGGCATTGTACTCAATTATGGGCCTGATGAGGGATGAGTTAAGAGACACAATGACCTCCCCTGATGTAGATGTGAATACCTTCATGATTAGGTGGGCTATATGAAATGTTTTTCTAAACACTTTGGCCATGTGGTTATCGAATGAGGGATTGCTATCAGCTTGGGTCCCCAGGTCCCTTATCACTTCTTCCATACTTAATGGGTTACCACCTATGTGGTAATTTGTGGGCACTTAGTTTTTGACAAAGGGGAGGACTATACACTGTTTTGCGTTTAGCTTGAGGACATGACTCTGGCACCAGTTGTCTGTTTCTATGAGGCCCTTTTGTAGGATGCTTGTATCAACTGGAGGGTCGATTATGGTACCCTGTTTGCAGTCATCTGCAAACTTGTTCACCAACAGTCCTTCTGTGTTGGCCTGTACCTCTGAGAAATATATACCAAACAAGGGAGGTCCCATGACTGAGCCTTGTGGGATGCCACTTGTAGCTGGTTTGGGGTCTGACATGGCTCCAGCATTTCTGACCATGTGGGTTCTGTCCTTGTCTAGTGACATAGGGGTTTATATTGAAGCTGGTGATCTTATCTATGATGACCAAGTGGGGTACTGTATGGAAGGCATTTGCAAGGTCCAGGTAGGCTGTGTGGACCACCTTCCCCTCATCAATGGCCTTGGTGACTGTTTCAAATGACTCAACCAGGTTTAAGAGGCAGGATCTGCCCTTAACAATGCCAAACTGGGTAGGATCCAGTGTCTGTAGGTCCCCAATATGTTTATTTCTGAGGTCCATGATGATCCTTTCCATAGCTTTGCAGACCAAGCAGTCAGGCTTCTGGGGCGATAGTTTGCAGTATCCATTGAGGCACCACCTTTGTGGAGAGGGACCACCGTTGCTGTACACTGCTCTTTGGGTACATATCCTGTGGTAAGGCTGAGACTGAACAGTGGTTTTATGTTTGTGTTCAATTCTTCTTGGGGTTCATGTTGGACACAGCCCAGGACACCGTCTGATCCCACTGATGCTGTGTGTTTTGCTTTGGAGAGGCTGGCTGTTACCTGAGCATCTGTGATGTCAGGGGGCCAGTACTCTGCTGGGATAGATATTTGCCCTTTTGGTGGGAAAGGGGGGGGGGGGCAAAGTTTGCACTGAACCTGTCAACTCAGATGTTGGCCATGTCTGTGGGTTTGGTGTATTGTTTGTCATTTTGGACTACTTCTGAGCATATCTGGGGATTCCCACACAGGTTCCTACCATAAGTAAAGAATGCCTTGTGATTATCCTTGGTGTCCTGTACAAGTTTTATCTCAAAGATGGCCTTAGACAATCTTATGTGTAGCCGTAGTTTTTCAATAATACTGATCAGAGATGCCTTCCCTTTTTGGGATTTTGATCTATCATATAGTAGCTTCCTCCTTGTATTGTATGGTTTGTTTATGGCTGGGGTCCACCGGACAGGATGCCTGGCTTTGGAGGATTGGGTCTTGGTTTTATTTGGGATTGCATGGTCCATGCATTCCTGAAGGTGTTCATAGAATGCATTTATAAAGGGTTATGAGGTCTGGGCCATATTTTCCACAGTCACAGGGGCTGTGAAGGATTCCACCTCAGTTTTGAGGAGTGTGACATTTGCTTTAGTGAATAATTTTCACTGTGTTTTTCTGGCCATGGGCTGGGATCAGGATGTGAATATCCAGTGAGATTACTCTCTGGTCTGATCTTACCAGTGAGGGATACACTTCTGGTCTTGGGCACAAAATCCCCATGTTGGTGATGATCAGGTCCAGTATGTTTTCCCCTGTTGTGGGAGTGGTAGCAAGTTGTTCCATAGCATTTTGGTTTATAAATTCTGGGAACCTTTGGGCTAGGATGTTGGGGCTACGGTAATGCTCCCAGTCTATGTTTGGGTAGTTGAAGTCGCCCAATATAATGGTGTTTGGGGATACCTTCATATTTTCATGTGTTCTCCAGTTGGCCAAGTGTGATTCCTGGGTTTAGGAGGGTGGTCTGTAGCAGGCTATGAACTGGAAGGCAGTTTTAGCCACTGTTAGTTGCACATGGATAGTCTCCAATGCTTCATGCTGTGCCACCAACCTGAGGGTGTGGGTATCTTTGAAAAATATTGATACTCACCCTCCTTTTGTAGTTTGTTCCATGTTTTGCAGCTGTAAAGCATGGTATGAGGTGTAACCTGTTAATGCTAGGGTGCTCTTGGGAGCCTTGAACCAGGTTTCTGTTACTGCACAGATATCAACATTCTCCATGCTGAGGAGAGTTTGGAGTGTGTGCATCTTGCAGTTTAGACTTCTGGCATTGAGTAGCATTACTTATAGTTTCTTATCCCTTGTGATACCTATGGAGGTGGGTTTGTGTTTTGAGCCTTACCTAAAAAAGGCACTATGGGGGTGACAAGAGCCTTTGGCAATATCCAAAAGGCCACTTGGTGATAGGTGAAATCCATCCCTAGTGAAGCATTATGTCTTGTCGTGCATGTCATCCCAGGCTGACAGGCATTGTATCCCCTTTCACTGACATTAATACTTAAGCCAATTGTTGTAATTGATCATCTTGTCTTCATATTTTGGCCTCATGTTTGGTGAGGGTAGGATGATACTCAAGGTCATCAAGTTTGCATACACTACATGGTGGTAAATGCTGTTTAGCACTACCTTACATTGCTTAACACATAGCAATCATGCCTCAGGTGGTGCTGCAGGGCTGCCTATGTCAGATGCACATACTGCACTCCCTATACATGTTTGGAAACAGGTAGTGTCAAGTTAGGCATCCCTTTTACTATATGTGCGAGTCAGAGAGAGGTATCATTTCCAGGGTTCCTACTGAGCCAGTGTATGTGCTATGTGTTGCCTATTTGCCAAGGCCAAGGCATACTGGGCATGCCTCCTTCTGCCTTCTGGGGCAGGCTCAGGTTGTTCCTCCTCCGAGGCACGCTCTGCCTGTAATGGCCTTGGCACTGGTGGGGTGCTGTTTGGCCCAGGCCTATGCTGGTCCTGCTGCAGCTGTTTTTGCAGAATCATATTATGTAGCATAGCACATACCATGACAATTTGGGTACATTTAGTTGGTGAGTATTGCAAGGCTCCACCAGATGTGTCCAGGCACCAGAACCGTGACTTCAGCAACCCAAACACACGCTCGATTACATTTCATGTTTGTGCGTGTGCCTCATTATGGCATTCCTGTTCAGGTGTGTGTGCATTTCTGATGGGTGTCATCAGCCACGGCTCCAGTGCATAGCCAGCATCCCCCACTAAGTGACGATGTGGGATGTCCCCACTGACAAATGTCTGGTACAGCTGCGTCAGATGCCAGATATGGGAATCATGGTAGCTTCCAGGGCAGCCAGCACACACATTCATTATTATGCCCTGGGCATCACACATGACCTGGTAGTTGATGGAGGGGAAGCCCTTGCGGTTAATGTAGGCCCTACCCCGCTCTCCGGCTGGTGCTTTGATGCGTATATGCGTGCAGTCTATTGCACCCACTACCTCAGGGTGTTCTGCTATTTGCTGGAAGAGACGCATATTGCTGGCCAATACCTCACGGGAATTGGGGAAATATACATGATCACCGACATGTGCTGACATGGCATCCAGGAACTGGTGCAGTACCCTGGATGCTGATGCCTGTGATATCCCCATCATATCACCAGTTGGTCTCTGAAAGGTACCTGTTGCTAGTATACTTAGGCCAACACATACCTTGGTTTCCACTGGGAGGGGTTCCCCTTCTGTTGGTTCTGTGTGTGAGGCATGGCCTGCACAGCTCAACAATTTGCTGCAGGAGGTCTCTGTCCACTCTATAGCACTCCACTATCTCCAGCTCATGTAACCCCTGGTAGGTGACCCTGGGCCTGTACACTCTTCTCCGTCTCCTCACTGTGAGTTGTCCGGCAGCATTTGCATTGTCACCACCCTCAGCATGTTGCATATGTCGCCTTATAACAGCAATGGCAGCCCCTAGCATTTTTTGTCTGAGTGTAGCTTTTTCAGTTTTCACTTCTAGTAGCTTACTCCAGTGTTGCAGTGTCTCTTGAGAAAAACAAACTGCACTGTTGTTTGCAGAGTTTTAAGTGCTGGGCTGGGCTAGTGTTCTGCCTGTGTAATTGCCTGATTCTGACTGTTTGCACCTGCTAGCTCTACTAGTATTCCCTGGTAGCTTCCTACTATTTGTTGTGCCTCCTTTTTCCTTTCTGTTTCCTCTGGGGAGTGAGGCGCATACAAGCGGAAACACACTCACAGCAGCTCACACGCACGCACACATGCTTAGACGGACTAAAACTTGCTTATTCAGGTTAAAACGCGTGCACACCAGCACAAACATGCTTACAGGTCTTCCAACAGCCTTATACATGCTTACTCCAGCTTAAACACGCGCACTCACACTTCCACACGCGCACTCTGTCTTACTCGAGTTTACAGGTGTGCACACACACGCATACCCGCTCAGCAAGAAACTTTGGTGTTGTTCACAGTATACACCTTCCATTTCATGGCTTTCCCTGGCCTATCTGTTGACACACCTCTTTCCATGATGTCTAACTGACAGCTAACACATGCCACTGTGCTCCAATGAGCTTTACTACTTTCATACATACCCCCCTTGTGATGTCACCTATCTCCTACTCTGTTCCTCCCCATATCCTACTCCTACACTCCACTGACTGTGCTCATTTGCTATGTAAAAGTGCGATTCACTATCCTAACAATCATTTACATAGGATTGCCTACTAATGCTTGGTTACATGTCTTAGACTGGGCTTCTCCCCGTAGCAACCCCTACTCGGTGGCCATGTTGTCTTCAGCCTGCTATTCCCTTACATTGTCATTTAACAATTTTCATAAATTCCATGTTTGTGGCTTTTATTGTCTTATTTTATGATTTTTATAGCGCACCCCATTTGCGCAGCGCTGCACTACGTTTAAACATCGGAAATCGTCGAAAAAAATTCTTTTTATTTTAATTTTGCATCTGGGAAACTTTCCAATGGCCGTATATTTGGCCATTGGCATGCTTCCTCAACTATATGCAACCTTTATTTGGAGCTAACAAGGCTCCACTGTGCTATTTTCAGAACGGTACTCAGTTGTCAACTGAGTGCATTTCTGCAGCTAACACGTCTCCTACTCGGACAGGTTTGTGCTTCCTGGATTGCAAATTTACCTCATTCACATGCCTTTCGGCTGCAAGTGAGGTAATTTGCATATCCCAGCCCTGTCCATGTAGGAGATGTTTTAGGAGCTCTCTTACACGCCCCTACAGGCTGTTCCTGGATCGCTCATCGGACATGATGGCTGCATGGAGTCTTACTCTACTCGTAGACTCCGTGCAAGCCATCATGAATCCGGCCCACAATAGCGAGTGCAGGCATACTTACAACAGCTCTGCTGCTAGTGTACTATGATGTCACTAAACATACAAGAGCGAGTGTAGACATCCTTAGAGCATCTATAATGCTAGTGTACTATGATATTACTAACCAGACAATTTTGAGTGCAGATATGCTTTCAACAGATCCAGTGTTAGAGTACTATCATGTCATTAAACAGACAATAGTGAGTGTGGACACACATCTACAGTGTTAGTGTACTATGATATCACTAAACATACAGTAGCGAGTGCAGACATGCCTACAACAGATCCAGTGCTAGTGTACTATGATTTCTCAAAAAAAAGATTATAGTGAGTGCAGACATGCTTACAACAGCTTCAGTGATAGTGTACTATAATTTGACTAAACAGGCAATAGTAGGCTACAGCTACTAGCAGCTGCACTTATGTGCAGCAGTGTTCAATATGGATGGACAAGTGCAATGTCCTATAGCCTATTGCTCTAGAATATAAACAAATGCTGAACAGAAATATTCAGAAACTGAAAACAAATACCTTGCAAGTGTATAGGCATGTAAAAAGTTCTCTAGTCACACGTTATATTTCAAGAGTTTCTGGCCACAAACTGAGCACAAGCCAATAGTTCCACTACTCAATGCATACAGCCTAGACAAAGCGCCACTGTGGTGCCAAGGATGTTAATAAGAGTAAATTTTATTTTCAGAAAAATACAAGGGCCTGGAAAGCAACATAATGCGGATGATAATGCTGTTGAGAAGTCCTACAGTTGAAACAACAGCAATAAAAAGATGAAATCAAACCATGCCAAGAGTATGTTGCACACAATTTAATGAACCAAGTTTGGTGCTTCTGTGTTATGTTGCTTTAAGACTTCATCAGACATTAAAAAATACAAAAAAGCCACACATTTAAACCCTCTGAGATGTGACCTCACAAATTACATGCTGTATAAACACCAATAATCATAATTCATTAAAGTTGCCCTAAAAATATAAACACATAAATATGTAACATTTGAAAAGCTTGTTCTATATAAAAATATATATTATGTAAAGAAAAAGGATTTAACTTTGTTCCAAAAAGGAGAGATAAATTAGTTGATACCCTGATTGAATTAAAACTGTTCTCCCACAAGTTAAATTTCAACATTTTATTTTCGAATGTGGGATGTGAGACAAGTGGGGTCAATATGGGCCTCTAAAGGAAAAATGCATTTAATACAGCCCTTAATTCATGCATTGCATTGTTAAAGGGGGTGGGGCTGTTTTAATGGATAGCACTGATTATACCAGGAGGATGTATAACCTTTTGTTAAATAATGATGAGTATCAGTGTCTTTTTAAATGAGGTTCATATTGCATATGTGATTTAACAAAATATGAGATTACATATTTGTAATGCAAGAGACCAATTTTTCCCAGAATGTTTGGACTTCCTAAGATTCATATACATATGTATGATCCACCCATGAGGCCAGTTGTCTTGGCAAGAGGGTCAAACATGGAACCCATAGCTAAGTTCATAGATTCAAAGCTTAAATCTGTTTTCAATGAATTAGACTAAGTTTTGAAGGATTCTTGGCATTTTTTGGAATGTTTGACTAAAGTAACATTCAAAGATTTTTTTAGTGGCTATTGATGTTGCAAATTTATTTGATTATGGTTTAGAAAGATTTTTAAATTTCAATAGCAATGGTAAAACAACATATGACTTGATGGACATTATTTTTAAATGCAATTATTTTTTTAACTTTTGATGGGGATATTTTCACCAACTAAGCGGTGTTGCTATGGGTACTGCATGCGTTGTGCAAACATATTTTCGGAAAACTGGGAAAATACATAAATTTTTGTTCAGAATATGCTGAATATGTTACAACCAGTTCCTGGATGATGTTTTTATCCTGAAGGTAGCTAGTTTGGTCAAACTCTATTAATTTATTGAAATACATTGGTAAAACATCCTCCTTTTTGAAAGTGACATTTAGATTTGATGATGATTTTTAGATATGATAATAACAAAAGAGAAGGGAAAAGGTGTTTCACATCATCTATTTACAGGAAATCCACCTTGTCAAATTCTTATTTACATTTTGAAAGTTGCCAGTCTCACCATCAGAAAAGGAGTATAAAGTTCAAATGGTGAGTTTGGCACAGTTAGTTAATGACCACGGGATTTTTGAAAAAGGAACTTGAGCAGCTCATGGAGATGTTAATGTGTAGAGGTTATCTCAAAGAATTTTCAGCACTAAGGAAGGATCAATTTAAGCCAGTTTTAGGAAATTAGGATTTTGTGTTATCTATCAATTTAAATTCTAACAACTTAGAATATAATAGATCTTGTTCTTTGGTGCTGCCATTTACAACAGAAACACCTGCAATTAGAAACATTATTTTTAAAACGCAAAATAAATCTTTTAATGTAGAGATAAAAATGAAAGTGGGCGGGGAACCCATTATTGTATTTAGTAAAGGAAAAAATATTAAACTATTGCTGTAAAATAAAAATGAAAACAGTGGTAAACACAAAGATAAAAGAATAATGAAGTGTGGCTGAAGTAATTCTTGTAAATTTTTCAATTATGGGACAAATATAATTGACGGATATGACAAAACAATCTCATGTCCAAGTACCTTCAATTGTGAAACTGAAGGTGCAGTATATGTGCCCACCTGTCTTTCATGCCCTGTATATTATGTAGGGAAAACATAGCGGCAGCTTAAGGATCAAACATATGAGCATTATTAAAATATTTGAATGGCTAATAATAAAAATGTCCTGTTTAGACATCCATTGTTATCTAAAACTTTTAAAAGATTTTTGATTTTTATAGTTGAGAAGGTGAAAACTAACAACAAAGGTGGGGCTTGGAAAACAATATTGGAAAAGGGAGAATTACACTGGCAGTTGCAAGTAAATGCATCAAAGAACCAAGCCTTAATGATTTCATTTCACTCGCCAGTGTATTAAAGATGTTAACTTCAAAAGTATAAAGAACTGTTTTATTTTATATATTATGCATACATTTTTATACATTGGTGTTATGTATGGTGTTTATACATTCTAAAAATGTTGTACTTGAGTTGTGATGTAAGGTTAGTGGTGTGATTTTTATATACGTTTTGAACTATGTAAAAACTTTTTTTGGAAGACTTTTTAAATTGTACAGATGGGAGTGGTTTTAGTATCATGTGACTGTGATGTACCTATTTAAACATTTCACTGTTGTATGTTGGTGTTCTGAAGAAGTTGGAAACAGTTCTGACGAAAGTGCTAAACTTTTATTAAAGTGGAGTTCTGCAGTTCGTAGTCCACTCTGCTTTATTGCTTTTTATCAGTATAGGACCTTTTCCCACTGTAGTGCAATCCTGGGGTTGGTATATATAGTTAGGGTGTGTGTGTGGGGGCACAGCTCTCCCACATTGGTGATTGTTGGGGGCATAGCCCCCCCACCTACTTTTGGTTTATATTGTTAGCTTTCTGTGAAATGAGATTCATAACTATAAAAGCTAAGTAGGTGAGGGATATACCCCCTAACTATATATACTAACTCCAGGATCACACTACAGTGGAGAAAAGGGCATATACATTTTATTTGCCCAACAGTACTTACATTCAGTGAAACGTGATTCAGTGAAATGAGTTTTCAGTGATTTGAGCTTTCAGAGATTTTTTTTGTGGGTGAATTGAAATTCAGTGAAATTATTTTTCAGTGAATGAAAGTAGACCCATATATTTATATATAATATATATATATATATATATATATATATATATATATATATATATATATATATATATATATATATATATATATATATATTAATATTACACATACATACACACATACATTTATGGTCATGTATTTATTACTGCCTTACTCTGTAAACATGCTAATAAAACAAAATAAATTGTTACAGCAAAACAGAATCAGAGTACCCCTAAATCAATAAGCAGAAGTGTTACGTCAAATACACGAGGGTCACCAAGGTCTTACCAATTGCTGAGAAAGAGCCAAAACATCAGGTTGGTGGTCAGATTCGACTAGGCCATTGTTAACTTAGTCACAAAATGTTCATTCTGTATTATGTATAAACTATCACAGAGACATGAGCCATTACCACAAGGTCCTAAACAAAAGACAGTTGCTGGCTTATACAGGTTTTAAGACAAAAACTCCTTTGCTGTTGGCTATTACTCTAATAATATATAAATAATCCATGCACCAGTCACGACTAACTAATAAATAATAGCTAGAGTTAAAGCTATGTTCTGAAGGTATGGTCTGCCTATAGGACTAGTTAGAGCCAATGATACACACTTTATGTCCAATGTATTCCAACAGTTCATGGCTCCCAGCTTTTTCTCTCATATAATATCAAATCCTCCCTATATGCAATCAAATGATGAAACTCAGAGTGGTGCAAATGGCCAAAAAAGACATTAAAATAGACTGAACCACATCTAATGGCATAGCTACTCCATACAGTACCACTGGAATAAGTTCTTCACAGCTAATGCATGGAAGAGAAATACAAACTGACATACTCATGTTAGAGTCAAGACTTGAGACTAGAGTTATGGGATAATATATAGTTAAATGTAACAAATATATAGTTAAATGTAATAACTAAAAAGCTAAATCTTCATACACAATGTTTTATGATCAATTTTATGCAGTCAGTTCAAGCTATGCACTTAAGTTAGAGGGGGAGAAAATGTGAAACACAGCAGATGTAACTGTGCAGGAAACAAATGAAACACGTTTCTACATGGTGCAAACTGAATACAGTACTATAGTTTGATGTGATAGACACCATATCCAAATGTTTCTTGTTTATATATCAAGTTCCTGATTATATCAACCCAAATGCAGTGTTGTAGTGGATCAGTAAAGTGAAACCAGATCAATGTCTGGTAAATCCATTTCTATACCTGTAACAGATCTATCTGAAATGATTAAGTGAGGTAGAAGTTTGAGTTTGCCTTACTGTGGTAACAAACTGTTTACTACCCAAACAGCACAACCAAGTGTGACTGCTCCTGTTTTTGATCAAGTTGTCTCTGTTTACCTAGTAACGGTAAAAGGTATAATGCACATCATAAAAATATGTCACAAAGTTCTCCTTTTGCAGGTTCCCAGTTTGCTTCTAGCCTGAGTCGGAATAGGCCTCGAGTTTCAAGGAGTGGAAGACTTATCTACATACCTCAAAGATATCAATAGTGAAGATTCTTACTGGGACAGTACACTAATGGTTAACTGTATATTTTGTAAAATTTCATATACTACTGAATAGTTTATTTATCATTTTCTCTTTCACAGGTTCTGTCAGAGTGTTAAATGGATGATGCAAATATGTTCCTGTGAATCCTTCTTCATTTCAAAAAATGAAAAGTTTTGTGTAGAGAGGGAGATGTGATGAAAAGTAAATAGACCTACTAAATGCTTGTATAGGTTGTACATGTATACATACAGTGATTGCTCTTTTGATACTAAAGTATAGTTTGGCACTTTTAAGAATCAGTCTGTACCACAGCACATTGTATATCAGTTAGGTGTGAGCTGATGAAGTGCTCATATTTATGCTGAGCTGCAAGGTTGGTTACAATAAAAGTTAAATTATTTGCTGAAATTAACACTAACTCCTGACATTACTGAGATGACCAGTGAAGTAAATACTGCACAAGATGACATGATGTACATACTTCTGCTATCAAGGACTGAACCAGAGTCCCAAATATCTGTGCAAAGATAATATCTTAATTAGTACACAGCTAAAATCAAGGATAGGGCAGTTATTGTAGGGTCATAGTTTTTTACCATGCAGCTGATAGTGTAACCACTGCAAAGCCCACTACACGTTATTAATTTCCATAACAGATTGAGGAACCAGACCTGGGTCAATTTACTCTTACCCATCCACTCCTCTAGCTTGTGTTTGAAGAGAGTTAGGGATCTACTTCTCAATATAAACGGGAAGTTAATTCCAGGGCAGATGAATTCAGGAGGTATCTGTCCTATCAGTAGCTTCTTTTTATGCTGCAGTGAAGGTATAGGGCTCTTGTATGGGTATTTGTGATGGTATAGGTTTTGCAAATGTGCACATAGTCACACAAGACTGGGTCATTTGAGGAAACTGTAGAGAAGAGAGAGGGAGAGTGAGCTATATGAGATGGAAAAAGAGAGAGAGAGAGAGAGAGAGAGAGAGAGACATTTAAGCCATTCTGTATCGCTCATGGAAGTCAACCCATCAATTTTCTTTCCAAGGAAACATTGGGAGTTTTAAGGCTGAACTACGGGCCTAGACATTCATGTGGAAGGAAACATTATATTATGTTACATGTCTAATAAGGAAGGAATAGAGAGGAATGATAACTTCTTGGACCTAGAGGATATACCTATGGTAATCACGTGGCCTAGGTAGAAGGATTTTCTAGTGACAGTAGATACATCCTGGTCACATGAGAGATCATTGCCTACAAAAGCGTCTAGCTCCCTAATAACTTGTTGATCCCAAAGGAGTATAATTTATGCGGTAAATGCATGGGAGCATGTTTTCCAAAGGACAGGGCTACATTTTTTAGCATTTAACAACTGTGGACCTAGCTCCATAGGTTTGAGTATGTTAGGTCCTCTTGGAGCATCTAGGAGCTCTTCAGAAAGTTCAACATATCTCCAAGTTTGTAATTATCTGTAGATGTGGTCATTCAAAGATCCATGGCATCAGCATTGATGCAAGAGAAGTAAATACCAAAGCAGAGCTTCCCTAGGACTGAGGCCTGGGGAACTCACTAGTAACAAGCCTTTTTTTGGAGTTGGGTGCCCCAATCCTATTTGATTGTGCTCTACTTTTCAGCCATTTTGCTATCCAGAGGGTTACATAAGGGCTTTACATTTAATTTGATTAATTCAGTGATAATGCACAAGTTCAGACTGGTATTGTCCAGGTTGACAAGTGCTGTGCACCAATTTGCCCTCATATAATGCCTAAGTGATGTTTTCAAAGAAATTTACTGGATTAAAAAGGTATGATCTTTCTTTCACAAACAATGTTAAGGGATTGCATGCTACCAATTTCTTTATTATATCCATACTGATGCCTTATACTACCTTACAGATAAGGCTGGTAAGGTTTATTGGTCTGTAGTTGCTAGAATCAAAGGTGGGTCACCTTTGTGGAGGGGGCTAACCGCAGCTGATCTCCATGCCTCTAGCACAAAACCCCTTTATCGGCTGAAGGTGAACAAATTCAGGAGTGAGTTGATGTTACACTATTTCATACTGATAAGGAAACAGACTGGCATACTGTCTGGACTCAAAGCTAGAATTTGTAGCCTCTGAGAGTACCTCTAGGACCTACTCTGATGTGATATTTGTGGTGGGTGCAGACAGTTTCAGAGGGCAGGAGAAGTTTGAACCACATTTATTTGCTAGAATGCTGGCTATGTCCTCAGGGACTGAATGGATGTTATTGTCATGCATCAGTGCAGTGCTGCGTATTACTCCTAATATTTCTAACAGATTCATAGATAAATATGAGGTATTCAGTCTACAGACTATTACATGCTTATCCAAAAACATATGTTCAGTATTTACCTCTAGCTTTAAGGCAGAGCAGGGGAGAATCTGAGGCTGCCCATTCAACTATCTAGGTTTATTTTGAAAGTGGCAAGGATGCTGCTCTGCTTGACATGTAGTGGAAGTTTGTTCCAGAGTCGAAGGATACGTTTGGATAAGAATCATTACAGCAATGTGTCTTACTTGTCTGCTGATGAAGGTTTAGTTCCTTTAACCAGGTATTTGATGTACTACTTTTGCTGTGAAGGAATAGAAGGTCAAAGGGTTAGATCTTTCAGGATTCAAAAGGCTTGACATATGGAGGAGTCTATAAGAGACCAAGTACAAAGAAAGGGCTGTCAGTCTGTCCGGATAATTAAAAAGATCTGTGACCTCAAAAATCTTAGTGATGAATCTATGAGATCTCTCAAGCTGAGTGATATACTTAGAAAAACACACGCCAGAAGGTGCATTATATTCAATAACAGGACTGATGAAATACAAGTAAAGGAGGGAGGGGGGTTAAGGCTTCAATGGATTTTGTGGCAATACTTTTGGAAATTAGATGGGCCAGACAGGAAGCTTTCCAAAAGCACCATGGGAACACAATGGTCAAATGAAAACGAATTATCAACAAGTCTGCTCAAATCCCTTATGCCATCTTATTGGAGAGATGTGTCACCTATATGGCAAGTGAAAATGCTTTATTTACCAAAATGAACTATGCTACATATCTTCACATTTAATTTGAGACCACTGTCCTTACACCAATTATTAACATGGTCTAACCCACATTGTAGCAACTGTGGGTCATTGGAAGATGGAATACCAACTGCCAATTTACAGTCACCTGAAAACATAGTTAACCATAGACTGGTAGTGCTTGTCTGAAGTTTTAAGAAACAGACAGCAGAGGATAAACTCCAACAGTGAACCTTGTGGCATACCACTTTTTTTGTTTTCAGAACTTGTACATCCAGCTCTAATCACATAGGTTTTGTCAGACAACAAGTTGACTATCAACTGCACAACATAAGGATTCATAGTGCCCTAGGTTCCAGGGTTAGGAGGTTTTCAATGTCCAGATTAATCAGGTCTGAAATAATGCACTCCATAGCTTTACATATGAGGCTAATGAGATTAATGGGTCTATTGTTACTAAGGACTGTGGTTGGGCCACCCTTGTGTAATGGCATTACAATAAGTTTTCCTGGCTTCAGGAATGCAACCAGTGGAGAGGAGTAGATTGAAGAGGTTAACTACCAGTTTAGAAAGGCCATATTTGGCACCGATAATCAGACAGTCTGGTATATTATCAGGGCCTGTGGAAGGTGTTTCTTAGTTTTTGAGAGGGCCCGGTGACCTTGTTCCATAGTAATTAAATAGGTGGCTGGGACCGTGGAATCTTTGAAACAGCTATAATTGTGGGTGGATTAAAAATTGTACTAATCATCATATTAGCTATTTCCTTTGGGTTAGAGAGTGGAGTAATATTGTGGACGACCTCTGAACACTGCTGGGTGTTAGTTCTTAAATTCCTAACATATTTAAAGAAAGATATGTACAAGTCCATACTCAGCTTTGAGATTCCTAATTGTCCCCTTAAGCTCTTTGACAGTGTGGTTAAATGTGCTCCTAAGTTGGGTAGAATGAGACGCACTGTAAGCATTAAGCAACTTCTTTCACTTGTTATATAATTTATTTATATAGATATTCCACTATAGTGATTTGTTTTAAATTTCTTACTAAATTTAGTGCAGATAGGGATCGCCTTACTAATACCTCTATTTAAGTGGGAGTAGAAATCACAGGCATAATGGGATCCATTGAGGATGATTACAGTGTGATTTATTTAGGTCATCTAGTAAAAGAGAAAGGCTTGCTTTTGAGAGGTCCCTAAATAAAGAGGTATTTAGATAGAAGTACTATCAGTTCTAAAGGAAAAGATCACGAATATTTGGTCTGCGAGGGCAGGGCACATGATGACACATATAGAGATGTGCATAAAGTGGCCATATTTGGGAGGACTAGATTAAGGATATTGGAGCCCACTGTATGATGGTTAATTATTTGAAAGTGAAAGTTAGCATTTATAATGTCAAGGAAGCATTGGGCATGCTAACCGTTGGGAGTGTAGGTAAGCCAGTTTACTGTTGGCTAGAGGAGGTTCCCCATTAGAAAGTTATTGATTTCAGCGAATGTGTTAAGACAGCTATCATGCTCAAAAGGTAGCATCCAAGTTAAATAGATACACAAACCTCTCATATACTGAATCATTGCGGGGTAGCAATAAAGAGGTATGAGGCAATTACTACACTGTCTCAAAATACCTAGTGCAATCAGACTGGCTACAGAAGGGACAAAAGCTGACAGAGTCCATATTGGCCAGTACAGACAAAGCGATATAACAAAGCAGAAGAGGTTAGTAACTTACTCTTGGTATAAGGCAAAGAGAGGGTAATTGAATGGATATGGGTGGAGTAAACACAATAGCTACAGATAATCACGATGAGTAGTTTCAAGTGCAGTATTAGTGCAGCTGTAAACCCTGTACTCACTAGTGTAGCACTGTAGAGCAGTAGTTTTATATATCACAATGGTAACCCTGTACTCACTAGTGTAGCACTGTAGAGAGCAGTAGTTTTATATATCACAATGGTAACCCAGTACTCACTAGTGTAGCACTGTAGAGAGCAGTAGTTTTATATATCACAATGGTAACCCAGTACTCACTAGTGTAGCACTGTAGAGCAGTAGTTTTATATATCACAATGGTAACCCAGTACTCACTAGTGTAGCACTGTAGAGCAGTAGTTTTATATATCACAATGGTAACCCAGTACTCACTAGTGTAGCACTGTAGAGAGCAGTAGTTTTATATATCACAATGGTAACCCAGTACTCACTAGTGTAGCACTGTAGAGCAGTAGTTTTATATATCACAATGGTAACCCAGTATTCACTAGTGTAGCACTGTAGAGCAGTAGTTTTATATATCACAATGGTAACCCAGTACTCACTAGTGTAGCACTGTAGAGAGCAGTAGTTTTATATATCACAATGGTAACCCAGTACTCACTAGTGTAGCACTGTAGAGAGCAGTAGTTTTATATATCACAATGGTAACCCAGTACTCACCAGTGTGGCACTGTGGAGCAGTAGTTTTATATATCACAATGGTAACCCAGTACTCACTAGTGTAGCACTGTAGAGCAGTAGTTTTATATATCACAATGGTAACCCTGTACTCACTAGTGTAGCACTGTAGAGAGCAGTAGTTTTATATATCACAGTGGTAACCCAGTACTCACTAGTGTGGCACTGTAGAGAGCAGTAGTTTTATATATCACAATGGTAACCCAGTACTCTCCAGTGTGGCACTGTAGAGCAGTAGTTTTATATATCACAATGGTAACCCAGTACTCACTAGTGTGGCACTGTAGAACAGTAGTTTTATATATCACAGTGGTAACCCTGTATTCACTGGTGTAGTACTGTAGAGCTGTAGTTTTGTATATCACAGTGGTAACCCTGTACTCACTAGTGGTGTAGTACTGTAGAGCCATAGTTTTATATGTCACAATGGTAACCCTGTACTCACTAGTGTGGCACTGTAGAGCAGTAGTTTAATATATCACAGTGGTAACCCTGTACTCACTAGTGGAGCACTGTACAGCAGTAGTTTTATATATCACAGTGGTAATCCTGTACTCCCTAGTACTGTAGCGCCGTAGTTTTATATATCACAGTGGTAACCCTGTACTCACTAGTGGAGCACTGTACAGCAGTAGTTTTATATATCACAGTGGTAATCCTGTACTCACTGGTGTAGTACTGTACAGCAGTAGTTTTATATATCACAGTGGTAATCCTGTACTCACTGGTGTAGTACTGTAGAGCCGTAGTTTTATATATCACAGTGGTAACCCTGTACTCACTAGTGGAGCACTGTACAGCAGTAGTTTTATATATCACAGTGGTAATCCTGTACTCACTGGTGTAGTACTGTAGAGCCGTAGTTTTATATATCACAGTGGTAACCATGTACTCACTAGTGGAGCACTGTACAGCAGTAGTTTTATATATCAGAATGGTAACCCTGTACTCACTAGTGTGGCACTGTAGGGTAGTAGTTTTATATATCACAATGGTAACCCTGTACTCACTGTAGTACTGCACAGCAGTAGTTTTATATATCACAATGGTAACTCTGTACTCACTGGTGTAGTACTGTAGAGCCGTAGTTTTATATATCACAAAGGTAACCCTTTACTCACTAGTGTAGCACTGTAGAGCAGTAGTTTTATATATCAGAATGGTAACCCTGTACTCACTAGTGTGGCACTGTAGGGTAGTAGTTTTATATATCACAATGGTAACCCTGTACTCACTGTAGTACTGCACAGCAGTAGTTTTATATATCACAATGGTAACTCTGTACTCACTAGTGTAGCGCTGTAGAGCAGTGGTCTTATATATCACAAAGGTAACCATGTACTCACTAGTGTAGCACTGTAGAGAGCAGCAGTTTTATATATCACAATGGTAACCCAGTACTCACTAGTGTAGCACTGTAGAGAGCAGTAGTTTTATATATCACAATGGTAACCCAGTACTCACTAGTGTAGTACTGTAGAGCAGTAGTTTTATATATCACAATGGTAACCCTGTACTCACTAGTGTAGCACTGTAGAGAGCAGTAGTTTTATATATCACAGTGGTAACCCAGTACTCACTAGTGTGGCACTGTAGAGAGCAGTAGTTTTATATATCACAATGGTAACCCAGTACTCACCAGTGTGGCACTGTAGAGCAGTAGTTTTATATATCACAATGGTAACCCTGTACTCACTAGTGTGGCACTGTAGAGAGCATTTTATATATCACAATGGTAACCCAGTACTCACTAGTGTGGCACTGTAGAGCAGTAGTTTTATACATCACAGTGGTAACCCTGTACTCACTGTAGTACTGCACAGCAGTAGTTTTATATATCACAATGGTAACTCTGAACTCACTAGTGTAGCACTGTAGAGCAGTGGTCTTATATATTACAAAGGTAATCCTATACTCACTAGTGTAGCACTGTACAGCAGTAGTTTTATATATCGCAATGGTAACCCTGTACTCACTAGTGTGGTACTGTAGAGAGCAGCAGTTTTATATATCACAATGGTAACCCAGTACTCACTAGTGTGGCACTGTAGAACAGTAGTTTTATATATCACAGTGGTAACCCTGTATTCACTGGTGTAGTACTGTAGAGCTGTAGTTTTATATATCACAGTGGTAACCCTGTACTCACTAGTGGTGTAGTACTGTAGAGCCATAGTTTTATATGTCACAATGGTAACCCTGTACTCACTAGTGTGGCACTGTAGAGCAGTAGTTTAATATATCACAGTGGTAACCCTGTACTCACTAGTGGAGCACTGTACAGCAGTAGTTTTATATATCACAGTGGTAATCCTGTACTCACTGGTGTAGTACTGTAGCGCCGTAGTTTTATATATCACAGTGGTAACCCTGTACTCACTAGTGGAGGACTGTACAGCAGTAGTTTTATATATCACAGTGGTAATCCTGTACTCACTGGTGTAGTACTGTACAGCAGTAGTTTTATATATCACAGTGGTAATCCTGTACTCACTGGTGTAGTACTGTAGAGCCGTAGTTTTATATATCACAGTGGTAACCCTGTACTCACTAGTGGAGCACTGTACAGCAGTAGTTTTATATATCACAGTGGTAATCCTGTACTCACTGGTGTAGTACTGTAGAGCCGTAGTTTTATATATCACAGTGGTAACCATGTACTCACTAGTGGAGCACTGTACAGCAGTAGTTTTATATATCACAGTGGTAATCCTGTACTCACTGGTGTAGTACTGTAGAGCCGTAGTTTTATATATCACAAAGGTAACCCTTTACTCACTAGTGTAGCACTGTAGAGCAGTAGTTTTATATATCAGAATGGTAACCCTGTACTCACTAGTGTGGCACTGTAGGGTAGTAGTTTTATATATCACAATGGTAACCCTGTACTCACTGTAGTACTGCACAGCAGTAGTTTTATATATCACAATGGTAACTCTGTACTCACTAGTGTAGCGCTGTAGAGCAGTGGTCTTATATATCACAAAGGTAACCATGTACTCACTAGTGTAGCACTGTAGAGCAGTAGTTTTATATATCACAATGGTAACCCTGTACTCACTAGTGTGGCACTGTAGAGCAGTAGTTTTATATATCACAGTGGTAACCCTGTACTCATTAGTGGAGCACTGTAGAGCAGTAGTTTTATATATCACAGTGGTAACCCTGTACTCTCTGGTGTAGTACTGTAGAGCCATAGTTTTATATGTCACAATGGTAACCCTGTACTCACTAGTGTAGCACTGTAGAGCAGTAGTTTTATATATCAGAATGGTAACCCTGTACTCACTAGTGTGGCACTGTAGAGCAGTAGTTTTATATATCACAGTGGTAACCCTGTACTCACTAGTGTGGCACTGTAGAGCAGTAGTTTTATATATCACAGTGATAACCCTGTACTCACTAGTGTAGCACTGTAGATCAGTAGTTTTATATATCACAATGGTAACTCTGTACTCACTAGTGTAGCACTGTAGATCAGTAGTTTTATATATCACAATGGTAACTCTGTACTCACTAGTGTAGTGCTGTAGAGCAGTAATTTTAAATGTCATAATACTACAGTAATTAGTAACTAGCATAAATGCAACAACACCGATAATTACAAAGTGCAATCAGCAGATAGTAATTATTTGAAAAGGGTCTTTTGTTTTCCTTGAAAGAGATGGTGATTTTCACTTCATAATTATACTTGGTATCTGATTTTGCACCCAAGTTCTTATTGAATTCACTTTTGAAACATGTATTTCTCAGGGTGACAAGATTTCTTTCTTTTTTTTAATACAGTTTGTTTATACTAGGGTTCCAATATTATTTTTAAGCAGTACCAAAAATCAAACCGTTTTGAATTTGACTGAAAGTAGTCTTGCTTAAACTTATTACTGCCCTCCTTTTGGGTTAAATGTCAGAACCTGCCATAAAACTTGTGACCACCCACTTATACCCTTGAACCCATCACTGGATTAGCAGAGCTGGTACTAGGCTTTATGGTAAAATGATATCAGATATATTCATCAGGTATATTGTGGATTGGAGCTTTACTTACAACCTTAGAGCAGTTTCAAGTTTCCAGCTTCCCCTCACTAACTAGAGGATGCATTGTGTAATGGTACCGTACCGAGATGTCATTCAAATCCGCCTCCACCAGGAGGTGTTGGAACTTTGTTGGAATGTTATGGTTGCATCTGTCTTTGGTCACATGTTGGTAGGAAGCTTACAATAACTTGGAAAAAAAATAAAATAAAATAAAGCTACTATTTGGTTGTTCTAATTCTTCCTCTAGTCAGTACTTCAATAACCAAGGTCCATTTTTAAACCCAGGTCAGGAGTGCTGTAGACAGATACAAGGTCTGTGAGCTCGTGGGTAACTTTAAAGCCACTTTTTAAAATCCTTCTGAAAGGCTTTAGAGGAGAGAAATACCCTTCTTAAAACAGACTGGCAGTACCAAGGGTGAGAATAAAACTACAGATAATGGACATAAATAGTAAACACCAGTGGGGCAAGAACAGAGGAATATGTTATCTCAGAGAAAACTCACCCTACACTGAAAGATTCTTAGCAGGCAAGTCCATCCTCAAGGTAATTCTAGTGTCATCAACACATTTCAGCAGTAAATCCAATTATCCCTTTTTTGATGAAACAGATGCTCATACTTCACAGAACAAATAGCTTTGTCTAGAGTTAGTGAGTCACAGCAATAAGAGTGTCTGATCCATGCAGTCAATAATCAGCAGTTGGACTCTCTATCCATATAATGGATTATTATGTTATAAATGGCCCAGGCAGCTATCCCAGTACTATATTTTGGCTTAGAAAATGATTATCATGCATTTTAGATGACTGTACCAGGAATATATCAGTTGTTTTGTTATAACCTAAACATGATGACTTGTTTAGACACATGGCCAAATAAGTGTATCGCCTTCATCTCACATGTGCAAGCAGGTGAAAGCCTTTCTGCTATTCTTTTTCATCTGTGGTTGAAGAATGTTGATAAAAAAGTTTGTTTAGGCATGATTTCTTTGTATATGAATCATTTTCATCTGTAATAAAGCCTACAGAATGTTTTGATACAAGCCATTACAGTATGTCTCTTAATGTCATGCAAGATGTGAGAAAGTAAGTGACCCTACAGAATATACTGTCTGCGAAAAGATGTCAAGGTCACCTGGGAATACTTTTACTATTTCTTGGGAAACCAGTGCAACATCCATTGTGCAGTTCTCATCAGCAGTACTGACAGGCAGATTATCCAAATGTTAGGAATCACATACACTACTCTGGCAAGCATATCACAGCATTTTGATCTGGCATTTAATTAGTTATGCATGTGGAGAAATTCCACGTCAAGAAATAGCTCTTGCGTGGAATATTGTTTTGTGATGCTAAGCGACCCAAAAGCTCCACAGTTCTGTACAACTACAAATTCGGAATTATCTTTCAAAAAACCATTGTTGTTGCAGCTATTATCTCTGAAAGACTGCACTGGTTCTTAGGTTCAAGTCCAGTTCTCACTGAGAATATGAACATTTTTAAGTGTCTGAAAATTAATGGTCACCAGCAGATGTGCTAGGCAGTAACAAGGACAAAGGGATACAGCTTGTAGCACTTATTTGTGATGAAGACTACAATGAAGAAGGCAATGGCAGTACAGCTAAACCAGTAAGCAACCTGCTGTGGCTTGTTATAAATAGTACAGCAGATATGTCAGCCAGCAAAGTAATATCCGCTTCCTCATGCACGACAAAGAAATAAATTAATGTCAATTATGAACGCGATATAAGGGGTGACGCCTTTCTCTACATGTTGAGTTTTAATACTGAGATATCCCAGGGAGCTTTGGTTTTGCAGATGGTCCATTACAGAGAGTAAATCACTGCTAACTTCTTACTAGCAGTCAGAATAAAGTAAGGCCAAGTATGTACCTTATTGTTGTGCATTTTTTATGAGTCTCTGTTATTCTCAAAACTAAAACTAAACACTTATTTTGTTTTCTGACAACTGGGTAAGTACACTGCCAGGTACTTTATTTTCAGGAAGAACAAATAACAGTTACAACCAATGGATTCACAGAGCCAAGGTCTTTAATTCCAACAAGTATAAAATGAAATGAGTTTGGAAGGAATGTAAAAAATATTATTAGTGATGCTGAAGTTAACATTTTTAATTTTTCTTCTAGATTACTTTCTATCTTGGAGACTGAAATTTTGAAAAAGATATTTTTAATTCATTCCTGACAAGCAAAATACTCTTACAGACACTTTGTACTTCATTGAAATTATATACCAGGAAGTTGAATTTAGCGGTTTGGTTTCAAAATTATAAACACGGACATTTTTGCTAATTTGGAGATAAAAAAAAATCATGACCAAATTCCTTCATCCCTGAATGTTATTGATACTTTTGGAAAAAAAAAAAAAAAAAAAGTAAAACAGACATTAGGAACGCTTTGCTATAACCATGTCAGAAGACATTTATAATTTAATTATTTTTTTTTTTTCCAAAATCTCTATTTCAATTTTCTTTTTTCAAATAATAACAACAATACTGTAACTCAAAAACACAAATAAACAATACAAATACCTATCTAAAGAAAACAGACAACAATCTTGTTCCGAGAAAATTATATATGTATATGTATATATATATATATATATATATATATATATATATATATATATATATATATATATATACATACATACACAATATATACACAAGAAGTCACTACATCGTCAAGTAAAGTATGAGAATTCTTATGTTCATTTGGTCTCATAAGGGATAGTTAGAATGGGGATAGTCTATATATAAAGTACAAATGGAAATTTAACCATTTATTTGTATGTTTAGGGAAAATATCTAGTTACACATATACTAAGAAAAGGGAGAAGATGCAAGAAAGTCTGGTTATACTACATTCATTTCTTATTTAAAGGTTAGCTTTTCATGACAATTTGTAGGCAAATTTTATTTGTCAAGAATTATATCTAGCAAGTAACCCCAATATTTTTGATAATAGCGTTTATTTTTTGTTTTTGAATAAATTAATTTGTGAGATGAGATATATTTTATAGCAAGATTGCTAAAATTTTCCCATGTAATTGGCGACA